>NC_054372.1:10945396-11077896 GCF_017654675.1 Xenopus laevis
AGCCATGGGGGCAGCCATTCAAGCACAGGATACACAGTAGATAACAGATAAGTACTACTATAGTTTATATAAACAAGCTGATGTGTAGCCATGGGGGCAGCCATTCAAGCACAGGATACACAGTAGATAACAGATAAGTACTACTATAGTTTATATAAACAAGCTGATGTGTAGCCATGGGGGCAGCCATTCAAGCACAGGATACACAGTAGATAACAGATAAGTACTACTATAGTTTATATAAACAAGCTGCTGTGTAGCCATGGGGGCAGCCATTCAAGCACAGGATACACAGTAGATAACAGATAAGTACTACTATAGTTTATATAAACATGCTGCTGTATAGCCATGGGGGCAGCCATTCAAGCACAGGATACACAGCAGAGCTTGAGATTAAATCAGCCCTTGTAAACCTGTAATGCCACTGAACAGAGGTTCTGTGCCGGCGGGTAAGGGCAGAAACCATCACGAAAAAATGTTTATATTCATTAACAAAGCTACGAGCTGTAGGTGGTGAAACCCGTGTAACCAGAAACCCGAGGCTGCCACATCCCGCACAGACTATTTACTGACAGCGTGTGCGCGTCTGCTAGTCATATACGCTCTACTTCCGCCTCACGTCACTGCGTGGTGTCACCTTCTCGCGAGATGAGACTTGTCATGTCAGGAGTTTAGCTGACTGGCAGGAGCTGGACGATTTAAACAGTAATCCGGGACTGCTGGCTGCAGTAAGAATATCGGGTCCGTCCCGCGAGAAGCGAGACTGTTAGGTAGTATGGGATGCCACTGATTTCCCATGAGGACTGTGGGCATGTAGTCTCCTGCTAATTCTGTCCAGACCCTCCCCCTTCCCAATCCAAGATGGCGGTCCAGGAATCAGCTGCTCAGCTCTCAATGGCTCTGAAGGTTCAGGAATATCCAACTTTAAAGGTGTGTTATGTTGCCTCTTGTCTCCAGTCTAACAGTGCGCCCCTTCTCTCTGTATTTGTGACAGCTGGGAGGCGGGGCTAACTCATTTCGCTTTCACCCCTCAGCCTGTACAATCATGGGGATCTAGAAAGGAGGGGGCTTCTCTGCTAGGGGTGTATGTGACAGGGAAGGGTAAAGTAGCTCTTTGTCTGGGACAAGGGTCCCTCCCTCTGCTAATCTGCGGCTCCTCATCAGTGAGAGACAATTCTGTGCCCCAATGAGAGATGTAACTATAGAGGAAGTGGGTCCTACCACTGCTGAGGGGGAGGGGGGTATAATGGATAAGGAGCTCTAACTGTTAATGGAGATATATAGGATAAGTGAAAAAAACTAATTTTGTAGGCAATTCTAAGTAATTAGGGATGTATCGAATCCAGGATTCCGTTTGGGATTCGGCGAATCCTTCTGTCCGGCCGAACCCAATCCTAATTTGCATATGCAAATTAGGGGCAGAGAGGGAAATCATGTGACTTTTTGTCACAAAAAAGGAAGAAAAAAAATGTTTTCCCCTTTCCACCCCTAATTTGCATATGAAAATTAGGATTCGGTTCGGTATTCGACCGAATCCTTAAAGGATTCCGGGGTTCGGCCAAATACAAAATAGTGGATTCGGTGCATCCCTATAAGTAATATATGGTGTTGCTTTTACATGGTGCTAAAAATAGTATCTTTAAAAATAGCCCCTTTATTGGAGCTCCCTATAGATATTCACTGGTCCCGGTTTCATATGAGGGGTGGGCGTGTCCTAACGGTCCCTGCCAGAAGCACAGTAGGAGGGGGACAGCCAATCACAGCTCTGCAGTCGCACAAGCGCAGACAGGCTTCAGTTCCCTATCAGGTCCTGCTAGCTGCTGATTGGTTCCTGTCCCACAGTGCAGTAAGCTGAGTGTCGCCGGCTTCCCTGCACAGCCTGGGAATTCAGGGAGCAGGTAGTGGAAGAAAAGGGAGGAATTATTAGGGTTTTTGCAGAAATATTCAATAAATCAGCCGGAAACACTACTTTTTTTTTAAGCACAATTCTTCTACATCTAAATGAGTGTAACGTACTGGCAGGCTTAGTATATGTTTGTTTAAATATTCCTAAAGGGGAACTGTCGTGAAAGTGAAAATTTAATATAAGCTTCATCATACTTTCTAAATACAAAAATTCTGTACCGTTTCTAAAATAATCAAGTTTATGTTCACTCTCTCAGCATCTGTTTCTCTTCATTCTGTCTTCATGCAGCAGTTGGGTGTCAGATATTCATTGACAGTTAGATCCAATATATCTTATAGGGAGGCTCCTTTCCTAGCAGATGTGTTAGAGCTCACTCAAATAACTGATTCCAGTACAGGCATGGGATCTGTTATCCGGGAAAGCCATTATCCAGAAAGCTCAGAATTACGGAAAAAATGCCTCCCATAGGCTCCTTTATACTCAAATAATTTATGATTTTCTTTTTCTCAGTAATTATAAAACAGTAGCTTGTACTTGATCCAAACTAAGATATAATAAATCCTTATTGGAAGCAAATTCAGACTTAAGGTATCAGGATCCAAATTACAGAAAGATCCGTTATCTGGAAAACCCCAGGTCCCTAGCATGCTGGATAACAGGTCCCATACCTGTACAAACAAAATGTAACAAAATAACTGCCTTTTGCACAAATCCTGCATGTAGAGAGACATGATGTCTGGTGATTTTAATAGAGTGAGCTCTAATACATAAAGGATCCCATACCTGTACTACAACACCCAGCATGCATTTCTTCTACCTTTGGCTAGAGGGGTGAGCACAATTTGTCCAAGGTTCTGGGAATTGAGTGCTGACACGGTTCATAATGGACAATCACAGGAAACTGAAGTCGTAAGTTGTCTCTGAGCAACGTGCTGACATTGTGCCTTTCTGAATGGGAATGCACTATTTTGGATTCGGCCGAATCCTTCGCAAAAGATTCGGCCAAATACCAATCCGGATCCTAATTTTACAAATGGAAATTTGCATATGCAAATTAGGGGTAGGAAGGGGAAAAATTTTTTACTTACTTGTTTTGTGACAAAAAGTCACGCGATTTCCCTCCCCGCACCGAATTTGGATATGCAAATTAGGATTTGAATTGGCCAGGGCAGAAGGATTCGGCCCAATCCTGCTGAAAAAGGCAGAATCCTGCTGAAAAAAACAGAATCAGGGATCCTACTTTCTAAACTACATTGTGGCCAATGTCATTTCAAGGGTCCACAATGCAGCTCTTCCCAAATTGCTAGGTCTGCTCTTTTTGGAAGAGTTTTAGAGACACTGTTTAGTTAAACTGTAAAGATTACTACTGTGTACAGGTATTGGACCTGTTATCCAGAATCCTAGGGTTTTCCGGATAACAGTTCTTTCTGTAATTTGGACCTTTATACCTTGTGTCTACTAAAAAAATCATATAAACATTAAATAAACCCAATAGGCTGGTTCTGCTTCCAATAAGGATTAATTATATCTTAGGTGGGATCAAGTACAAACTACTGTTTTATTATTACACCGAAAAAGGAAATAATTTTTAAAAAATTTGGATTAATTGAATAAAATGGAGTCAACGGGAGAAGGCCTTTACGTAATTTGGATCTTTCTGGATAATAGGTTTCTGGATAACTGATCCTATACCTGTACATGGTACTGTTGTTACAGAGAAAAAGGACATTTCATTAAAATGGACTCTGTAGGAGGTGGCCTTTGTGTTAATTGGAACTTTCCCCATAACAGGTTTCTGTATAAAGGATATCCTACCAGTATTATATTGCACCACGTTCTCTTACCTTGCTTAGTTTTTCAGGCTGTTTGAAAAAAATATATATATATTTTGATCCCTGAGTGACAGAAAGATGAAATACAGCTCAATTATTCAGCAGCATGCAGACCTGACACTGCGGAAATCCATCAGATTAAATTCTAAAGAGAAAACATTGTATTTAAATAGAACGGTTATAAAGAGCCCCCCGCTGTTCCCACACGCTCTCTGTACATGATTGACAGCAAATAAGAATTGTAAAGCCTGTCTCTTACATGGCTGCTTGAATAATGAGATAAGGAGGCCTAAAGTTTAATAAAGAAGTAGACTAGAAATGCTACACATTATGGGGCAGATTTATTAAGGTTCAATTTATCAATTTCAATTTTCGAGTTGGATTTTTGGTCAGAATTCAGGTTGGAAATAATCCAAATTCGAAATCGAGATTTATCATACCTCGACCTTGGGAACAGCTCGAATTTGGCTATTTGCCACCTAGAACCTGGCGAGTTCATGTAGAAGTCAATGGCAGAGGTCCAGTGACCCTTTTGAAGATGTTATTAGCCTTCCTGACATTCAAGTAGGCAAATCTGATTCTAGTTTTCGGGTCGGTAATATTCACTCTAGTTTTAGATGTTCCTGTTTTTACTTAAATAAGATACTATTAAAAAAAAAGCTCTTAAAGGAGTTGTTCACCTTCAAACAACTAGTTGTTTTCAGATTGATCACCAGAAATAACAACTTTTTCCAATTACTTTCTATTTTCTAATATTGAAGTGTTAAGTATCATTTTTCACCTTCTAAAGCAGCTCCGGGATGGGGGGGTCGCCGACCCTGTAAACTGTTCCTAATTGATACATTTAGTTGATACATTTGTTATCTTTGTCCCTGCTGAGCAGAATCTCTGAGTTTCATTACAGGCAGTTGTTAGAATTGATATATAGTTGCTAATACTCCAGAGATGCTGCTGAGAAACGCATCGACTAAACGCATCGACTAAACGCATCGACTAAACGCATCGACTAAACGCATCGACTAAACGCATCGACTAAACATTGCGAAATTGTAACAGTTCAGAATTTGCACCTGAATTACTGAGCTGCCAGACTGACACACCAGACAGGAACATTCAACTTTAAAATTAGATTCTGGGAAAAAACGGTAAAAAATAATAAATGGATAGTTTATTGAAAAAAGTCTTTATTTCTGGGGAACAATCTGAAAACAACTGAACTGAAAAAAGTGTTAGGAAGGTGAACAACCCCTTTAACATTCTACCTTTGATAAATCAGCCCCTGTGTGTTGGGGTTTGCACTAACCCAAGCATTTAGCAGTAAAGATCTGTGTCTCCAAAGATGCCCCAGTAGCTCCCCATCTTCTTGTCTACTGATTCACTGCACATGCTCTGTGCTGCTGTCACTTACTGAGCTTAGGGAGCCACTCACAATATACAGTACACGTAGAATAGAAATGTCACAATATAAGGCTGATTAGTAATTAATACAGATAATTACTACATGGCAGCACAGAAACCAGTGCAATTAGCATCAGAATTTAATAATCAGCAAACCTGTAGCTCCAGCTATTTATATGTGAAACTCATTTACTGCTTGATTTGGGATAACCCCTAAGCTTTCCCAGAGCATGTAGGTTGTCACTGACACTTTTACCAAAATCCAAGATGGAGAGCTCCTGTGCACAACTTTGAAGCTCTGAATCATTTTATAGAGAATTGCCGAAACTTTAGACTATTGCAGTAAGCTTAGCGTTGAAATAATACAGCATCTTTAGCCATGTTATGTTTTTATAGGATTTCAGTACTTCTTTAAATCTATATATGATATGTGAATTTTTTGCCCTGGAATATATGCATTATGCCGTATGGGGTTAATTTTCTAGAGACCTCTATAAAAACTGTGTGGAGTGTATAAAAAGTCTCAGGGATCTGAGACTGTGTACAGGTATGGGACCTGTAATCCATAATGCTTTGCACCTGGGGTTCTCTGGATAATAAATCTTTCCGTAATTTGGATCTTCATACCTTAAGTCTACTAGAAAGTCTTATAAACATTAGGAGGCACATTTATCAAAGGTCGAATTTCGAATTCATGTCAGTTTTTAAAAACTCCCATAAATTTATTTAAAAAATTACATTTTTCAAACTCTGATGCATTAATTCAACCTGAAAACTCAAATCGAATTCGATTAGAATTTTAATAACTCGATTCGAGTTTTTTCCTTTGTCAGGAAGGCTGCAAACACTTCCAAATTCATCCCTTGACATTTCCCATTGACTTAAACAGCTTTTCAGCAGGTTTTAGGTGGCGACTAGTTGAATTCGAGTTCTTGAAGGGGTTGTTTACCTTTAAATTAACTGTTAATATGATGTAGATAGTGATATTCTGAGACAATTTGCTAATCGTTTTCATTTTTTATTATTTGTGGTTTTTGAGTTATTTCGATTTTTAGTCAGCCGCTCTCCAGATTTTATTTAAGCAATCTGTTTGCTAGGGTCTAAACTACCCTAGCAACCATGCGCTGATTTGAATAACAGACTGGAATATGAATAGAAGAGGCCTGAATAGAAAAATGAACAACAAAAAGTAGCAATAACAATAGATTTGTAGCCTTAATTTGCATTTGTTTTTAGATAGGGTCAGTGACCCCCATTTGAAAGCTGCAAAAAGTCAGAAGAAGAAGGCAAATAATGAAAAAAAACTGTAAAAAATAAATAAATAATGAAGACCAATTGAAAAGTTGCTTAGAGTTGGCCATTCTATAACATACTAAAATTCAACTTCAAGGTGAACCATCACATTAAAGGGCCAGATTAGGCCAGAGTATGATAAATCTCGAAACTCAAATCAAATTTGAATATCTCCTTCGTCAAATTTGACAGTTCTAACCATAATTTTTTTTTTTAAATTCAACCCTTGATAAATCTGCCCCTAAATAAACCCAATAGGCTGGTTTTGCTTCCAATAAGGATTAATTATATCTTAGTTGGGATCAAGTACAAGCTACTGTTTTATTATTACACAGAAAAAGGAAATTGTTTTTAAAACTTTGGATTATTTCATTATAATGGAGTCTATGGGAGTGGGTCTTTCTGTTATTCAGAACTTTCTGGATAACGGGTTTCTGGATAACAGATCACATATCAGAATCACAGTCGTTTATTCCAAGTAGGGATGCACCGAATCCAGGATTCAGCCTTTTTCCGCAGGATTCGGGCAAATCCTTCTGCCAGGCCGAACCAAGTCCTAATTTGCATATGCAAATTAGGGATGGGGAGAGAAATCACATGACTTTTCATCACAAAACAAGGATGTAAAAAACTTTTACCCTTCCCACCCCTAATTTGCATATGCAAATTGGGATTCGGATTTGTTTCGGTATTTGGCCAAATCTTTCGTGAAGGATTCGGAGGTTCGGCTGAATCCAAATTAGTGGATTTGGTGCATCCCTAATTCCAAGGCCCTGATTGTTCTAAGAGCCACCAGGTTTTCTGCATCACGCGGCACATTTAAAAGGATAGTTTTTGGAAAATGGCATCACAGAATCGCTGCACAGAAAACAAGTTGGCTGTAGGTGAAAGCATTCGCCCGTGTGCTAGAGGAAGGGCTGCAGAGTAAGAACTGATTTGGAACAAAAGGTCATGTGTGAGTCTGCTGGCAGTTTGGTCTTTTCATGAAAACCGTTCTGTTTTGCAAAACGATGCTGAGGAAGGTTTTAGTATGGAACTGTAGGGTTTTTTTTTTTTTTTTTAATTGGAAACTGGAAATGGCATAATAACAAAAACTGTGGTTTTTATATCAATAAACAACACCACCTTATCGGCAACTCCCATCATCCCATCCGGCCTGTTGCATCAGCAAATATGCCCAAAATCAATAAACCAAATCCGAAGCCATTTTTAGCCATTTTTGAATAGCTGCCCCTGTGGCCACACAGTAGCCTATTTACATAAACTATAATTGTCTTTCTAAAGCAAACGCATTATATTCAAATGAATTCATGGTTGCTATGGCAATTTGGACCATAGAAACCACATTGCCGAAATTGGAAACCAGGGAACTGCTAATTAACAAGCTAAATGGCTTAAAAACTGCAAACAATAAAAAATGAAAAACAATTGCAAATTATCTCAGAGCATCACTCTATACATGATACTAAAAGTTATCTCAAAGGTGAACAACCCCTTTCAAAACCACTGATTTTGGTAGTTTTCATCAGAGGCAATGATCCTGTGCCAATGATCCCTGCAAGTGTTGAGGCAGTGCACAAGGAGTAGTACAGATATGGGATCCATTATCCGGGAAAAAGTTATGCAGAAAGTTCCGAATTACAGAAAGGCCTTCTACGATAGACTCAATTTTATTCAAATAATCCAATTTCTTTTTTAAAAAAAATTCCCTTTTCTTTGTAATACTAAAACCGTTCCTTGCACTTGATCCAAACTAAGATGTCATTAATCCTTATTGAAGGAAAAATGGTTTACATGCTTTTCTAGAAGATCCAAATTATGGAAAGATCTGTTATCCAGAAAGCCCCAGGTACCGAGCATTGTGGATAACAAGTACCATACCTGTACCGAGCATGTGCAATACATTGTGTGTATCTGACATAAGCTAAGTACTACTCAATGGTATATGGGATATGGGACCTGTTATCCACAATGCTTGGGAGCTGGCAGTTTCTGTCATATGGATCTCCATGCCTTAAGTCTACTAAAAAAAAAAAAACCTTTTACCCAATAGGATTGTTTTGCCTCCAATAATTATTATAGAGAAAAAAGAAATATTTTTTAAAATTTGACTTTAGAAAATGTAAAGACAAAAAAATAAATAAAATCCCATTTTTACTTTCTTTAATGAAAAAGAAACCTATCTGTAATATAATTAAAAAACGTGTACCGTTTTTAGAAGAAACCTGACTGTATTTAGTGAAATTCTCCATTTATTTACTTGCTTTGACAGCTGCGGATAGGGAACTTCAGACGTCCCTAACTGCTCGGCAGGGAAAGATCATACTTTCATAATGGCAAGGGGAGTCCCCCCACCTTACTTCCCAGAATTCAAGCAGCTTTGTTTGTTTCCCTGTAAAGCAGCCGGCAACCGTGTAGAGATTGGTATCCACTAGAGATGCATCATGTCCACTATTTTGGATTCGGCTGAACCCCTGAATCCTTTGCGAATGATTTGGCCGAATACTGAACCAATTCCGAAGCCTAATTTGCATATGTAAACTAGGAGTGGGAAGGGGAAAACCATTTTTTACTTCCTTATTTTGTGGCAAAAAGTCGCACGATTTCCCACCCCTAATTTGCATATGCAAATTTGGATTTGGTTCAGAAGGAAAAAGGCTGGATCCCAAAAAGAATCCTGGATTCGGTGCATCCCTAATATCCACAGACCCAGTGCGGTCTGCATATTCTGATTATTAATCAGTCTTGTTGTATGAGCTTCTATGGCAGATATTATTTGCTGTTTTGATTATTTATGACCATCCCTAAGCAGCCCAGACCACACTGAGCATGTGCACAGTCTTGGTCTTGCAAAGATGTATAACAAAGTTACAAGATGGTGACCCCCTGTAGCCAACTTTGAAAGCATAAATCATTTCTTCGATTAGGCTTGTGGTGCAGTAAGTTCATGTTTATGCTTAGTATACAAAATACAGCATTTCTAGCCTTATTCTATTTTCGACTTTAGTTCCCCTTTATTACGTTAAAATGGAATCTATGGGAGATGGCCTTCTTGTAACTTGGAGCTTTCTGGATAACTGGTAAGGGATCTCATATCTGTACTGTGCCATGTTAGTAACTTAAAAGTAGGGATGCACCAAATCCAGGATTCGGTTCGAAATTTGGCAAGGATTTGGCCATTTTCATCAGGATTCGGGTTCGGCCGAATCCTTGTGCCTGGCTGAACCTAATCTGGATCCTTATTTGCATACGCAAATGAGGGGAAGGGAAATCATGTATCTTTTTGTCACAAAACGAAGGAAACAATGTTGTTTCCACTTTTCCCCTTCCCATCAATAATTTTCATATTCAAATTAGGATTTGGATTCGGTGTGGTATTCGGCCTAATCTTTCATGAAGAATTCGGGGATTCAGCAGAATCCTAAATAGTGGATTTGCTGCATTCCTACTTATAAGTATGTTTAAAGTAGGGATGCACCGAATCCAGGATTCGATTAGGGATTCGGCCAGGATTCTGCCTTTTTCAGCAGGATTCGGATTTGGCCGAATCCTTCTGCCTGGCCAAACCAAATCCTAATTTACATATGCAAATTAGGGGCGGGAGGGAAGTCACGTGACTTTTTGTTACAAAACAAGGAAGCCACCCCTAATTTGCATATGCAAATTCGGATTCAGTAATAGGCCGAATCTTTCGCAAAGGATTCGGGGGTTCGCCGAATCCAAAATAGTGCATCCCTAGTTTAAAGTGATATTTACACTCCTTTTGAAAGTTGGCTGAAAGAATACGGCTTTATTTGCACTTCCCGTCCCTTCTGATGCAAAAGAACACAAAAGTTGCCAATAAAGCAAATTACCAGTTCACTGAGAAGCCCCCCGATGATGAGCTTCTCAAAGGCTGTGGCTTAGATAAGGGAGAGGGTTGTTTGTTTAAAGCTAGATAGGCAGCTCTGAACTAATTGCCTTGTTTATAAAGGAAGGGGGGGTGAGTTCAGTGAATATACCCAACTTTCAAATTAGTGCGTTATAATGACAAAAAAAAATATGAAAATATGGATTTTTTTTTTAATTAAAACAATAGGCAGAATGTTATTTCAATTTCAACACAAGTCCTTTAGCTTTAAAATCTTTAAAAACGAAATGAATCCTTACTCTAGCTTTTCTTTACTTCCTTGTCATTAAATTGCTTATTCTAGAATATCTTTTTCTGTTTCTCTTAATTATACCTGCAGGCAGGGAGAATGTGCCTGGCTCTAATTATCTAAACAATGGGAGGAAATGAAGTAGAAAAACTCGAGTATGAGGTCAGATTCTTTGGCTGATGGGGGCCAGGCTTTTTACAAAGGCAGAAATGAAATGATGGGGATGCTTTATTCCAGTGAAGCTTAAAAACACTCTCACGTTCAACCCACTTCAGAAAGAATATGATTTCCAATTCTTGGTTAAATGAATAGTTTTCAGGGCTGAATGTAGAACCTTGGGTTCAGTTATTAAATCTGCCTTTTAAGGTGATGTTGCTTTACATTAGAAAAGTTTATTAATAAAAGTAAAACTGGATTATTTATGCCTCAGACTTTTACAGCTTTGAGTTTTATGTTTTTTCTGGGGGGTTAAATCTATAAAAATTTGGCATATTGTTTTGTAAGGATTTGGGCCCATTCTGACAGGTTGGCTCTAGTCAGATGGCAATTGTGTATCTCACTTTTCAAATAAGGGCCACTAACTGCGATTGAGGCTTTCCTTGTAGGACATCAGTTAATTGTGCTGCTCCAGCAGAATTCTGCACTGAAAGCTGTTTGTCAAAAGAGCAAACAGATTTTTTTATATTTAATTTTGATATCTGACATGGGGCTAAACACATTGTCATATTGTTGCCCCAAGTCATGTGACTTGTAGGGATGCACCGAATCCACTATTGGGGATTCAACCGAATCCTTGGTGAAAGATTCGGCCAAGTAACGAACCGAATCCTAATTTGCAGAAAGGAAAAAGTGGAAAAAATTCTTCTTTTGTGACGAAAAGTCATGTGATTACCCTACCCACCCCTAATTTACATATGCAAATTAGGATTCGGTTCAGCCAGGCACAAGATATTTGCCCGAATTCGGAATCCTGAACAGAATCCTGGATTCGGTGCATCCCTAGTGACTTGTGCTCTGATAAACTTCAGTCACTCTTTACTGCTGTACTGCAAGTTGGAGTGATATCACCCCCCTTCCCCCCCAGCAGCCTAACAACAGAACAATGGGAAGGTAACCAGATAGCAGCTCCCTAACACAAGATAACAGCTGCCTGGTAGATCTAAGAACAGCACTCAATGGTAAAATCCAGGTCCCACTGAGACACATTCAGATACATTGAGTAGGAGAAACAACAGCCTGCCAGAAAGCAGTTCCATCCTAAAGTGCTGGCTCTTTCTGAAAGCACATGACCAGGCAAAATGACCTGAGATGCACCTACACAACAATATTTCAACTGAAAAAAATACACTTGTTGATTCAGGAATGAAATTTTATATTGTGGAGGGAAATATTTGCAATGTAAACAATGTAATTTAGAAATAAAAACTACATCATAAAAAATCATGATAGAATCCCTTTAACTAAAGAAGTAGGTAGAAATATTGTACATTATGTTTTGGGCTTCTGTACTAGCCTAAGGCAACCACAGCCCTTTAGCAGTAAAGATCTGTGTCTCCAAAGATGCCCCAGTAGCTCCCCATCTTCTTTTCTGCTGATTCACTGCACATGCTCTGTGCTGCTGTCACTTACTGAGCTTAGGGACCCACTCACAATATACAGTACACATAGAATAGAAATGTCACAATATAAGGCTGATTAGTAATTAATACACATAATTACTACATGGCAGCACAGAAACCAGTGCAATTAGCATCAGAATTTAATAATCAGCAAACCTGTTGCATCAGCTTATATTACAGGGAAGCTCATTTTCTGCTGGATAATTAGTGACGAGCCCTAAGCTTAGCTTCTCAACAGCCAATCAGAGCCCACTGAGCATGTGAGTGTCACAGACATTTCCAAGATGGTGACCCCCTGTGACAAGTTTGAAGTCCTGGATCATTGCTGCTATTGACAAGCTGAAACTTTAGCCTCATGCAATAAGTTCACTATATAAAATATGGCATTTTTAGCCACATTCATTTTAAGAGTTTAGTTCTCCTTTAACCTTCAGGTGAAAGATCAAATCATAACTCTGGGATTGGGCCCTGCTGTGTGTCTCCAGATTGTGATGTATGGATGTAAACTCCGCAAATAAAAATAATAAAATCAAAGACAAAAAAGCACTTTCTTATTTGCTTCAGTAGTGAAACTGAGCTGCTCCTTTAATCATTGCTGTGTCCTGGTAGATCGATTTATACTGTAACCCGGGGGTCCCGAACATTTTCTTTTATCAATTATGAGCAATAATTGGATGTAAAAATATTTGGGGATCAACGCAACCCCGAAAAAAGTTCCTGGGGTGCCAAGAAAAGGCCATGTTTGGCTATTTGGTAGCCCCTATGTGGACTGGAAGCCTATAGGAGGTTCTGTTTTGCATTACAAATCCATTATCCGGGATATCATTGTCCAGAATTACCAAATAATCCAGATTTTTAAAAATGATTTCCTTTTTCTCTGTAATAATAAAGTAGCTTGTACTTGATCCCAACTAAGATATAATTAATCCTTATTGGAAGCAAAACCAGACTATATAGTGAATAAAGTACCCCCTCTTGTAAATTATAAGGATATTATAAATTACCAAGGAGTTTCATGACCATATAAAAACACGAGGCTGAAGGCTTCTTGGAACATGGAACTCCGAGGTAAGTTCTAATATCCTCATATTTTGCAACAGGGGGTACTTTATTATAATACACAAGTTTCAGGGAGTCATGTGACAGAAATGACATCACTACTCACCGTTTATAACTAATGACATCAGTATTCATATAGTTTATAAGGATATAATTTACAAGATATTCATGGCTTTTGTGTATTATATAGTGAATAAAGTACCCCCTCTTGTAAAATATAAGGATATTATAAGTTACCGAGGAGTTTAATGACCATATAAAAACACGAGGCCGGAGGCCGAGTGTTTTTATACAGGTCATGGAACTCCGAGGTAACTTCTAATATCCACATATTTTACAACTGGGGGTACTTTATTTATTATAATACACAAATTTCATTGAGTCATGTGACAGAAATGACATCAGAACTCACCGTTTATAACTGATGACATCAGAACTCACCGTTTATAAGGATATAATTTACAGGATATTCATGGCTTTTGTGTATTATATATAGATAATTTATTTAGATCATGTTAAGCAAATAATACATATATAAGAAAGGCAAGCGTGCAATTGTGTTCTCAAGTGAAACATCTGCTTTTTTGTAGGTTCCGTATGAGACTCTAAACAAGCGTTTTCGGGCTGCCCAGAAGAACATTGACCGAGAGACGAGCCACGTCACTATGGTTGTGGCTGAACTAGAGAAAACATTGAGCAGCTGCTCAGCCGTGGACAGTGTTGTTAGTCTGCTTGATGGCGTAGTTGAAAAATTAAGTGTTCTTAAGCGAAAGGTAAGCTCCAGTCATTTGTATTTGGTACATTGTAATGTTTAACTTTCACAAGTCACATTTAGAACTTTTAATTTACTTCCTGATGAGGATTTGCTTACCCCCCCCCCCCCCTCCTATAAGCAATATGCGCTTTTCTGGATTGGAAAAATTTTTTTTTTCAAAACACATCAGTTAATAGTGCTGCTCTAGCAGAATTCAGCACTGAAATTCATTTCTCAAAAGAGCAAACAGATTTTTTTTATATTTAATTTTGAAATCTGACATGGGGCTAGACCTAGTCGGTTTCCCAGCTGCCCCCAGTCATCTGACCTGTGCTCTAATAAACTTCAGTCACTCTTTACTGCTGTACTGCAAGTTGGAGTGATATCACCCCCTCCCTTCCTCTCCCCCAGCAGCCCATCAGCAGAACAATGGGAAGGTAACCAGATAGCAGCTCCCTAACACAAGATAACAGCTGCCTGGTAGATCTAAGAACAACACTCAATACTAAAATCCAGGTCCCACTGAGACACATTCAGTTACATTGAGTAGGAGAAACAACAGGCTGCCAGAAAGCAGTTCCATCCTAAAGTGCTGGCTCTTTCTGAAATCACATGACCAGGCAAAATGATCTGAGATTCACCTACACACCAATATTACAACTAAATACACTTGCTGGTTCAGGAATTAAATGTTGTATTGTAGAGTGAAATCCCATCCTCCAATTAACTTAAAGCCATAGAGGACAATTCACTAGCAAAAGAGACCATCGCTATCACCAGGTGCTTTTTTTTGCTCAGATGAACGATCATTACTCCGCAAATTCAATTTTACAGACTGTTACCGCTTTCGCCAGTGTTTCCTTCACAGGCTTAGACCTGGGTAATTAAGATGTAGCTACATCCTCCTCAATCTTATGTCAGTGACATCATATCCTGTATGCTGGAAAGTCATAAAAACGCTGGCGTTTTTTCATATTTTAAAATTGGAAGTTTTTAACTATTAAAAATTTGTTTTAACATTTTTATAACCATTTGAGGGGCATGTCACATTTGTTAATAGGGTGCGGTCATGTCTAGGGCATTAGAGGATCTCTTTTGTCTTTATTTTGCTTCCTTGGACATGTGTAATAATAAGTGGCCACTTCAAGCATTTGCACCAACATCTCTAATAAAGACATATATATGATCTATATGTACCCACCCTATTCAAATTGACCTAAACGTTAGAGTACTAACGAAGTTTCGCTAGGCAGAAATGAACGCTAGCGAAAGTTCACTATGAAATGGTCATGCTAACGAATTAATATTAGCAAAACTTCACCAGCGTTCGGTTGCCCAGACGCAACTTCGCAGTTTTAGTGAACTAGTGTAGTGATAGCGAATTTTCATCTGGCGAAATGTGGCGGATCATTTGCTGTTTAAAATTCGCCCTTTAGTGAATTTGCCCCATAGTTTCTCTGCCAAACTTTATACACGGTGAACCAGGTTTCCTTCTTCATATAATGATTCAGCCCATGAAATCTTGTGTTTGGTGTGTCTGTACTGCACTCTGTGTACCTGAATTCTGTAAAGGAATCCGTCAAAACAAGTACATTTTTGGGCTGCAGAATTCCATTCCGAGTGCTTTTTGTGCGTGATTGAATGGTGCTTTGTGTACACTGAACATTGTTTCAGAAAATAACAGCCAACAAGCTTAACAAGGGAACATTTATTTTCTCGGAGGGCTCTGTCAAAGTCCTTATTTTATATTATTTGAACTTGACAGCCCTGGAAATTTGACCGTCCATTAGCCATCTGCTACAGGCATAGCTGAACTGACGCTTGCTAGAATAAATGGTTAAAGGGAAAGTTTTAAGGGCCAGTAACACCAAAACAAAGTGTTTTCTATACTTTTCATTTGTGCAAACGGCGCGTTTGCTTTAGAAACCTGAATATAGTTAACAGATAAACTCTCTGTAGAATGCAGTGGTTTTAGTACAGGTATGGGACCTGTTATCCAGTCATGGGTCATGGGAACCCACATTTTTTTGCTAAACCTAACAGCCTTCCAAATATTTTGAGAATCCATCAGTGCTGCCTATGCACACAAGTCATGCCTATAATTCTATCACTGTGCAGCTAATGGGATGAACTAGAATTTCAGGTATTTCCAGATTCTTTAAATGCCTTTCCGCGTGATCCTGATGATTGATTACTATAGCAAGTGTGTTATATCCGCTCTATGATAAATATAGTAATTATATCTAGTAGAAGTAAATTAAGAGCAACTGGACTTGCTGATTAATCATTAAAAATGTTTTACTACTCATCCGAGCAGCTTCTTCAGTTCAACTGAGTTGCTCTAGATTTATTTCTACTTGATATACCATGACCTGGATGAATGAAAACCTTCATGGACATATAGGGGCAGATTTACTAAAGTGTAAAGTGACTAACGCTGGCAACATTTCGCCATAGTTACCGTTTTTAGGCACTTCGACAATTTAGTAACGTGCGCAGGCGTAACTTTGCTCGCTCATTCGCACTCTTAAGGCCAGGCAAATTTTTGCATATGCAAATTAGGGTAGGCAGCTGTCTCATCCAACTAGAGAATGAGACTTAACTTTTCTGTTTTTCTAATTAATGGCTCAATGCTCTATTAGAATAGATTCCTAGTCTGTATTTAAAGAATTTCCTTGGGGAAGCGCATGAACTGTATTGTACTAACATCTGTGTGCTTGGTGGTCTATAAAACAGGCTATGGAATCGATCCAGGCAGAGGATGAGAGCGCCAAACTGTGCAAACGGCGGATTGAACACCTGAAGGAGCACAGCAGTGACCAAACGGCGGCCATCAATATGTGGAAAAAGAAGCGTATGGACCGAATGATGGTGGAACATCTCCTGCGCTGTGGCTACTACAACACGGCTGTGAAACTAGCCCGACAAAGTGAGATCGAGGTAAGCGTTGAAGTTATCTTATTTCTGTGGCATTGAGATCACAGGTTAAAGCAAAGGGATAATGTTAAGCACCCTCAGTGATTATAATCACTTACCTGATTCCCCGGGGTCAGTGCTCCCATTGGCTGAAAAGCTCACTGGCCTGTGCTAGACATCTATAATTGTGACATATATGGTCATAATGACCTAAATAATAAAAATACAAGGTGAATCCATTATATATTTCATATGAAATTACAAGGTGAATCCTTTATATATTTCATATGAAATCTATAATGGATTCACCTTGTAATTTTGAATATTTAGGTCATTATGACCATATACGTCACAATTATAGATCTCTAAGGTCATTATATAGCACTAGCACTTTATATATCACATATAACAACTTGATTGATGGTTTTATGTTTTTTTTTTTTTTTTACACTTTTATAAATTCTTTTTATATGCACTTTACCTTTAAATGTTTATTGACATTGACTTGTAAAGCTACTTAAACACCTTCCCTGTAAAACTACTTCACACCTACCCTGAGGAAGTGCCTGGTATAGAGGCACGAAACGCGTAGGATTTTTCTGCACACCCACTGTTTGGATCACATTGTATGCTAAAATAAAGATGAATTGATATTATTACAAGCGACTCCAGTGTAAATCGGTCTGCGCTCTGAATGTGAGATTGTTGCTGTTAGTACTGCCAAACAGAGCCTCATTTAGATGGCCATTGTACACAGGGGCTACCAAATAACCAATCACAGCTCTTAGTTGCCCCCCCAGGAATTTTTTCATGCTAACGGGTAAAAAAGATTGGAGACCTCTGTTCTAAAGCATACTGTTAAGGGGTTATTTATTAAGGTGTGATTTATTTATTTATTTTCCCCCCCCCCACTGCGTCCGTTTTGACACCGTAAACCCAAAAAAGTTGCGGTAAAAAAAAGATGCAATTTTTTGCGATTTATTATGCCCCAAATCTGTACCAAGTCCGAATCTGAAAATACTCCATGTAAATCCTGCCGAATTCTTGTAAAAGTTAGTGGCAGCTGTCCCCTTAAAGTAAAACTATACCCCAAAATGAATACTTAAGCAACAAATTAATTTCAAGTAATACTGACACTAAACATTTTATTTCAAAAAATGAATCATGAAAAGTTACCTATAGGCCATGTTGATCATTTTTCGCTGATAGTTCTGCTTTTGTAAGTAATTGTCACTTGAAATTCCTAAACCTGACTGTTTTGTCAACCTGACTGTCCCTTCCCAGTTAGAGTTTCGAATGCTAACAAACTCCTGCTGCGCAAATATGGCAGCTTCCTCATAGAGGAACAGGGGGTAAGAAAGGTAATGTAAAAGCATCAGGCAGATACTTTTATGGCAAAATTATAAATAGTATTCAAAGATGATATTATGATAGATATTGGAAAAAAAAAAAAAAAAAAATTCTGGTGTCAGTATCTCTTTAAGTGGTATATTAAAGAATCTTACCAAACTGGTATGTATGTTTAAAAACTGCCCTCTTCTACATTGCCTTGAACCACCATTTCATGATGGTCTGTGTGCCGCCTCAGAGATCACCTGACCAGAAATACTGCAGCTCTAACTGTAACAGGAAGAGATCACCTGACCAGAAATACTGCAGCTCTAACTGTAACAGGAAGAAGTGTGGAAGCAAAAGACACAACTCTGTCTGTTAATTGGCTCATGTGACCTAATATGTATAGTTTGTTTGTATGCACCGTGAATCATACAATCCCAGGGGGCTGTCTTTATTTTTTAAAATGGCAGTTTTCTATTTATGATAGAAAAGTATATTATCATGAAAATGGTTTATTTACATGAAGCAGTTTTTTACATGGGCTGTTTTATGCAGTATATTTTTATAGCGACCTGCATTGTTGGGGGGTATAGTTTTCTTTTAACCATTTGAAGATGTTTTAACCCTCACAAAATGTTTTGCGTTTTTGGGGTTTGCCGCTAGTTTTTCTACAAACATTCAAAAAAAAAATTATTATGGCTTTCACGCTTTAAACACAAACAATTCTGTTTTTTCTGTGATGCGTTTTTTCCATTTTTTTCAAGTTTTCTTATTGATAAATAAGGATAAATTGTGGATTCTAGTTTGGTCAGACTTTTTTTTTTTTTTTTTTTTTTTTACATTAGGATTTTTTTAAATATCCCCCATTATGTGCGATACACCGGTAGAGACTGCTTTATGATTGTGCTTACTGTTAAAGGGATCCTGTCATCAGAAAACATGTTTTTTTCTTATACTCAATTTTGAAATCTGACATGGGGCTAGACATTTTGTAAATTTCCCAGCTGCCCCTGGTCATGTGACTTGTGCCTGCACTTTAGGAGAGAAATACTTTCTGGCAGGCTGCTGTTTTTCCTTCTCAATGTAACTGAATGTGTCTCAGTGGGACATGGGTTTTTACTATTGAGTGTTGTTCTTAGATCTACCAGGCAGCTGTTATCTTGTGTTAGGGAGCTGTTATCTGGTTACCTTCTCATTGTTCTGTTGTTTGGCTGCTGGGGGGAAAGGGAGGGGGTGATATCACTCCAACTTGCAGTACAGCAGTAAAGAGTGATTGAAGTTTATCAGAGCACAAGTCACATGAATTGGGGCAGCTGGGAAATTGACAATATGTCTAGCCCCATGTCAGATTTCAAAATTGAATATAAAAAAAAATCTGTTTGCTCTTTTGAGAAATGGATTTCAGTGCAGAATTCTGCTGGAGCAGCACTATTAACTGATGCGTTTTTCCCATGACAGTATCCCTTTAAGATTAGCGGAGGCACTGCGGTAACATACACAAAAACAGCCTATACCCAAAGCTCACAAAAACCTGCATTATTCACCTCCACTTCATTTCCCAACTCCACATCATCAAGTTTTAATACGTTTCATTTCATCACCTTCTTGAACAACCTGCTTCAAAAAAAAAAAAAAAAAAAACACGAACTTTCCCTCTGTGAATTCCTTTGTGTAGTTATCAGATTTTCCTGTGAAAATAATGAGGCTGGAAGCCGTACGTCAACAGGTGCCGACAGGAAAATCTGTGCTAATCAAATCTGACTATTGGAGTAATTTGTTAATGGCTTTCAGCTCTCTAATGAGGTGATAAACAGAGCTGGAGAAATAGAAGCGGCCATAACAAATGATTTTGATAGAATGGTCCATAAAGATGGCTCATCGGCACAGGCTTGTTAGACTGAGTAATGATGAAATTTGAATTTCGTTATGACCTTGGATTCCAGCACTGGAATCAGAGGTGTTTTTTTTTTTTTTTTTTTAGTTTTTAATAATGTAGACAGACACACGGCAGGTTTTCAGATGGGGGTATTTGTCAGTTTATTGCTGTTGTTTATATGTATTACAGTGGCTAGAGCTTGTCAGATATACAGGTGCATGTTTGTAGTTATTTTATTTCTGCTATAATGCACATAGTAAGGTGGTTTAAGTGAGAAACTCTTTTAGTGCAATTGAAGAGACATAAAGTTAGATTCCTTGCAGTATGCGGTTTTTCAGCTGCGACTCGAGGTATGTAATAGAGGAGAACTAAAGCCTAACTCAAGAAGTAGGTAAACATGTTGTACATGATGTTTTGTGCTTCTGTACCACCCCAAGGCAACCACAGCCCTTTAGCAGTAAAGATCTGTGTCTCTAAAGATGCCCCAGTAGCTCCCATCTTCTTTTCTGCTGATTCTGCTGAGTCCTGCAGCGGGTCGGATGACCGCAGGTTACCAGCAAAAACATGCGACACCCTGGGTGTTGCGGGTAGAAGTTCCGGGTATAAACGGGGGTCGGCAGTTCTGCGGGTTGGGCCGCGGGTCTTCTCAGTAGCGATTTTTACTCCTTTTTTCTGACCACGCCTAATTCCGATGATGTCACTTACGGTTCACAATGATGCACTTCCTGATTCTTGATGGTCAGCGGGTCCGTATTGCGGATAAGGTACTTGCTGGTCAGGTAGCGGATCCAATCGGATAAGAATGGGGGTTGTGGGTCCGGGTTGCGGATTGCAGGTTGCGGATACGGGTCGGGTACGGGTTCCAAAAAATGGACCCGTGCAGGACTCTACTCTGTACTGCTGTCATTTACTGAGCTTAGGGACCCACTCACAATATACAGTACACATAGAATAGAAATGTCACAATATAAGGCTGATTAGTAATTAATACAGATAATTACTACATGGCAGCACAGAAACCAGTGCAATTAGCATCAGAATTGAATAATCAGCAAACCTGTAGCATCAGCTTATATTACAGCCAGGGAAGCTCATTTTCTGCTGGATAATTAGTGACAAGCCCTAAGCTTAGCTTCTCAACTGCCAATCAGAGCCCACTGAGCATGTGAGTGTCACAGACACTTTCCAAGATGGTGACCCCCTGTGACAAGTTTGAAGTCCTGGATCATTGCTGCTATTGACAAGCTCAAACTTTAGCCTCGTGCAATAAGTTCACTATATAAAATGGCATTTTTAGCCACATTCATTCATTTTTAGGGTTTAGTTCTATTTTAAGAGTATTATAAGGATGGAGGCAGATTCAGACATTCCTCTTAAAAAGGGGCTTTAAGGGGTTGTTCACCTTGTAGTTAACTTTAGTATTATATAAAGAGTGATATTCTGAGACAATTTGCATTTGACTTTATTTTTGTATTATTTGTGGTTTTTAAGTTATTTAACTTTTTTTATTCAGCAGCTCTCCAGTTTTAGTTTTAGCAACCTGGTTGCTAGGATCCAAATTACCCTAGCCACCATGCATTGGTTTGAATAAGAAACTGGAATACGAATAGAAGAGGCCTGAAGAGAAAGATGAGTAATAAAAAGTAGCAATAACAAAAACATTTGTAAACTTAGGCAAATATTGAAAAAAACTATAAAAAACAGATAAATGACCCCACCGCTACACAGCAGCTTATTTGTATAAACTATAGTAGTACTTATCTGTTATCTACTGTGTATCCTGTGCTTGAATGGCTGCCCCCATGGCTACACAGCAGCTTGTTTATATAAACTATAGTAGTACTTATCTGTTATCTACTGTGTATCCTGTGCTTGAATGGCTGCCCCCATGGCTACACAGCACCTTGTTTATATAAACTATAGTAGTACTTATCTGTTATCTACTGTGTATCCTGTGCTTGAATGGCTGCCCCCATGGCTACACAGTAGCTTGTTTATATAAACTATAGTAGTACTTATCTGTTATCTACTGTGTATCCTGTGCTTGAATGGCTGCCCCCATGGCTACACAGCAGCTTGTTTATATAAACTATAGTAGAGATTCTAAAGCAAACATACCAATTTTACCAGTGCAGGGCAACACTAGATTATATGGTCATTACTTGAAGCCTTTTTATTTATTTTTATTTATGAGTGTTACTGTTCCTTA
This sequence comes from Xenopus laevis, assembly GCF_017654675.1. Lineage (NCBI taxonomy): Eukaryota > Metazoa > Chordata > Amphibia > Anura > Pipidae > Xenopus > Xenopus laevis. The sequence goes on from NC_054372.1 coordinate 10,967,733, forward strand.
AAAAAGGTGCAATATTGCATAGTATAGGGCAGGGCTGTCCAATTTGAGGCCTGTAGGCAGAATGTGGCCATTGAAAGTACTTTTGTAGCCCCATAGACTTCACTTTATTAATCATCCTTTTAATCTGGCACTCATTCATATAAAGAAATAATTGGCCTACTACGTGTAATATGTTGAAGAGCACTGGTGTAGAGGAATTCCTGTACTGGTTCCAGTTTGATACCTGTACTCTGCACAGGCTGTGAGCAATCTATAAGCAATTTATATTGATATAGCTATCTATTGAATGTTCCATTACCAGTCTTTTTGACTGGTTAGTTTTCACCCAGTGTCTCAAATCCACCACCCATCATTACTTCATTGCTGGGTTACTAGGCCACACCCCTGCTGGTACACAGCCTTGTCAACTGGCGGGAGTCTACCAGATTTAAAAGGATTCTGTCATGATTTTTATGATGTAGTTTTTATTTCTAAATGACACTGTTTACACTGCAAATAATTCACTCTACAATATAACATTTCATTCCTGAACCAGCAGGTGTATTTAGTTGTAATATTGGTGTGTAGGGGCATCTCAGGTCATTTTGCCTGGTCATGTGATTTCAGAAAGAGCCAGCACTTTAGGATGGAACTGCTTTCTGGCAGGCTGTCGTTTCTCCTACTTAATGTAACTGAATGTATCTCAGTGGGACCTGGATTTTACTGTTGAGTGTTGTTCTTAGATCTACCAGGCAGCTGTTATCTTGTGTTAAGCTCTCCATAGATGCAAAGATTTCTCTTGCCGAACGACCGATTTTAGGGAAGTCCGACCAATCCTTCGAAATTATCGTGCGGTTAGTGGGATTCGAACGATCGAACATCTTCCGATTTTTTGGCCGACATCTGTCAGGAAATTGATGAGCCAGTTTAAAAAATCTTTGTCGGTCCCAGTGCAATCTATCTTATGTTTGCAGGGCCAAGCAGGCAGCTCCCTTTTGTTTTCCTGGCAAATTGGTCTTTTTAGTTGATGGACAATTCATACGATCGTTTCGAGATAATCATGGACTCACGATGACGATCAGATCTTTAAAAAATCTCAACATCAATGGCCAGCTTTAGGGAGCTGTTATCTGGTTACCTTCCCATTGTTCTGTTGTTAGGCTGCTGGGGGGGAAAGGGAGGGGGTGATATCACTCCAACTTGCAGTAAAGACTGACTGAAATTTATCAGAGCACAAGTCACGTGACTGGAGGCAGCTGGGAAACTGACAATTATGTCTAGCCCCATGTCAGATGTCAAAATTAAATATAAAAAAATCTGTTTGCTCTTTTGAGAAATGGATTTCAGTGCAGAATTCTGCTGGAGCAGCGCTATTAACTAAGGCATTTTGAAAATAGAGTTTCTCCCATAACAGTATCCCTTGAAGACCCTCTCCCCTAGCCCTGGAAAGACTCAACATACCATGCTTATAGGAGGTTATGTATTAAAGTCAGAATGCTTAAAATTTGAGTTGTTTTTTTGTTTTTTTTTTTACTTTGTTTTTTTACTTTTTTACTATAAAATCCGAAATTTTAGTGGGGCAAAATTTTTTCGAGATTTATTCTACCCCGAGGCTGCAAAAAATCCAAAAATACTCCATCAACCTGTTGAGGTCCCGTAGAAGTTAATGGCAGAGGTCCTATTTGCAGTTTGAAGATATTATTGTCTGTGCTGTGTTTCGTGCGATAATCTGAACATTTTGGTCTTTTCCGCCAATTCCAAGAAAAATTCTGACTTTTTAGTTGTCATATCTGAAAAAGTAACTGTTTTTCCTGATTCAATTTTTTCCAGTTTTTTATTGATAAATAAGGGCAGATCATGGATTTTAGTTTGGACCTTTTTTTTTTTTTAATTTAAAAAATCCAAAAAATGATTTTGATAAATAACCCTGATAATGTTGTATTTGGCATAGTGGAACACCTACACAGGATTATATTTAGAGTTGTCTCTCAATGTATAGATGAGGCTTGTAGGAGCCTATGGCAGACTAGACTTAACTAAAATAACAATCTGTGCCTAAAACTTTCAGCAAAACAAAGATAGGGGAAAAAAATGACAATAATGATATGTTTACCGGCGCTTCCATTAGACAAACACAATGGGAAATAAGAATGATGAGGGTATCGGCATTGATTAGAAGTTTTATACAGTAAATATGCAAATACTCATCATTCTCACACATTTATAAAACAAATATCTGAGTAAAGGATGGTAAATATTGGCAGAAATTTAGAAAAAAGAACTGTTTCCAAAACATTAACGTGCAAATGTAACTTCTTTTTCAGTTAATTTGTATATTCACCATGTTAAAGTGCTTGTAGAAATGCAGACGTTTGCTTGAAATACGCCTTCACCGCTTAAGCTGGCAAGATAAAATTATTACAGTTTCTCCCCCATCTGCATTTTAATGGCAATGTGAAACCCAAATGCAAATATATAATTCTCATTATTTCATATTGCTTGCCTAAAATGAACAAAGTGCTAAGTGACTAATTGATACCCTTGTCTGTGTGCTTTGTGTGTCTGTGTAAATGGGTTTTATCTGGAAAATCTGTCATTTATTCCCTTTCATGCAGCCCCTCATTACAGATCCAAGTGTGTTATGAATAATTCCTGTGTGTTATTTAGTTTTGCTCCAAGCATTCTCTTCCGAGATGTTAAAAAGGAACATTTCTCAAAGGCCCCAGAGGGCAGCTCAGACTCTGTTGGATAACACTGCAATTAGTGGAAATCAAAGTAAATATTGCCTGGAAAATCAAATGCTATTAAATATTGGGAAATTCTTTCCCGGATGCTCCAGCATTTCCCTCTGCTTCCTGCCTTAAAGGCATGATGTCTCCTGTGCTGCCACCATAAGATTTTTATGGGAAAATACACATTTTAGAACAATATAGTGCACTTCTCGATGCCTGAGAGAGAGAATGAATTAGAATATGAGAATGAGTGAATGAGGAGAGCAGGAGAAGGAGGAGAGCAGCAGGAGAAGGAGGAGAGCAGCAGGAGAAGGAGGAGAGCAGCAGGAGAAGGAGGAGAGCAGCAGGAGAAGGAGGAGAGCAGCAGGAGAAGGAGGAGAGCAGCAGGAGAAGGAGGAGAGCAGCAGGAGAAGGAGGAGAGCAGCAGGAGAAGGAGGAGAGCAGCAGGAGAAGGAGAGGAGAGCAGAAGGAGAGGAGAGCAGAAGGAGAGGAGAGCAGAAGGAGAGGAGAGCAGAAGGAGAGGAGAGCAGAAGGAGAGAATGAGGAATGAATGAGAAGGGGAGAAGGAAAGGAGAAGGAGCGAATGAGAAGTAGAGAAGGAGCGAATGAGCGAGAAGGAGAGCATGAGAAGGAGAGAATGTGAGAATGAGAGAAGGAGAATAGAATTCTGATGTTTTTGCATTGCTCAGTGAAGGGCCACTAGGGGCACTGTTTTATTGCTGTCCATGGAACATATTTTTTTTCTGTATCTCAGCAGGGAAAGAAGTGATGGTACCAGTTCTTCACTTATACCAAGGTTACAGATAGAGGAAAGAATTAATGTAACTTATCAGTGATTAAGTCATAGTACAAAATTATGAGGGTCATCAAAGCTTTCACCCCAAATTTCTGGTGGAACCTTTGGACTGGAATGGTGGAGTGGATAGGAAATGGGGTTCATTGTTGAAAATCCGAGGGGCTATGAGTGAATGGAAAAGTAACCTAAAGCAAAATATCTAGAAAGCTAAATATCTGTGCTTATGTAGTATTGGGTCATCAAGCTCTAAAAGATAAGGGACTCTCCAAGATTAAAACTTCGTAGGACTGACTTTGAGTGCAGCTATGGGATCTGTTATCCGGAAACCGTTATCCAGATGTTTTGAATTACAGAATGAACATCTCCCATAGACTTCATTATAATCAAATAATCCAAATTTTTAAAAACTAATTTTTTTTTTCTCTTTAATAATAAAAAATACCTTGCACTTGATCCACACTAAGATATAATTAATCCTTATTGGAAGCAGAACCAGTCTATTGGGTTTATTTAATGTTTATATGATTTTCTAGTAGACTGAAGGTATGAAGATCCAAATTACAGAAGATCCATTATCCAGAAAACCCCAGGTTCCGAGCATTCTGTATAACGGGTCCCATATCTATACTTGCTCTTTTGAACAACCCTTTAAATGTTGTTACAGTTATGGGAACCTATTATCCATAATGTTCTGTACCTGAGATTTTTTCGGATAAGGGTTCTTTTATTCAGTATTTTGGATCTCCATACCTTATGTCTACTAAAAATAATTTTAACCTAATAGGATTGTAGTGTATCAAATAAGGAGCAGTCGTATCTTAGTTGGGATCAAGTACACAATACTGTTTTATTATTACAGGTATGGGAACTGTTATCCAGAATGCTCCGGACCTGGGGTTTTCTGGATAAGGGATCTTTCTGTAATTAGGATCTTAATACCTTAAGTCTTCAAGAAAATCATGTAAACATTAAATAAACCCAGTAGGCTGTTTTTTCCTTCAAAAATGATTAATTATATCTTAGCTGGGATCAAGTACAAGCTACTGTTTTATTATTACGGAGAAAATGGAAATCATTTAAAAAAAAAATGTATTATTTGGAACATTCTGTATAACGGGTTTCCGGATAACGGATCCTATACCTGTACAGAAAAAAAAAAGGTAATAATCTTTTTTAAAATTTTGAAGTCTAATGGAGACAGCCATCCCAGAGTTTTTTGAACAATTGGTTTCCACATAACTAATCCCATATACTATTTTAGTGGGTCCAATTTATTATACCTTCATCAAAACTTGAACATATATTCATGATATTTCTTTTTCTTAACCTATCCATTAGATTAATGGAAGAATTTGTGGCTCAGCAACAATGATACCTGGCAAACGCTACGTGGAACTTGTTTGTACAATTCCAACGTTGCATTTAGACTCTGCCATTATATTGACCTGATGTTGTTGGTAGGCAGAAATCCAATTTTCTCTTGGCTAGGGGTTCTTGATGGTGACCCGTAAGCAGCAAACTCCTTTGCTGCTATTAAACGAGTAGAATATAACCCTGTTATACTCCTCCCAGGATTTCAGGTTGCCAAAGCTACGGAGCGTTCAGTAGTGCAAATTATGATGAAAGTCCTCGGAAAAAAATATTATCTCCATATTTGTGGATCAGAGGTTTAGATGAAAAACTCTTGCAACAAAAGATATGGTTATATAACAAAGTATAAGCCCTTTAATCACCGGAGACCAAGCTCTTTATTTTTTTCTCTTGATCGAACATCATAGTGGAACTTCCTCCTAGCTGTAACCGTGACGCAAGCAAGATGGCAGCAGATTTTATTTTCTCTGTGACCAACAAATAATAAAATACTGAAAACCTATGACATAACCTTATAATGGATCCAAGTGAGAGACAATAAAAATAACATAAATGTAGGTAAAGGAGCAACTGGTCTGATTGGATGGGCATGCCACTCTAAAGGTGGCCATAGACTCAAAGATCCGCTCGTTTGGCGACATCGCCCCCGATATGCCACTAAACAGCATGGCTATATCGGGGGTGATTCGAACGTTCGGCCGTATGGCCGAACGATCGAATTACGATGCGCCAAGGGTCTCCGACGGGTCGGTCGGTTAAAAATCAAACATTCCCGATCGATATCGTGGCCAGATATCGATCGGGCGGACCCGTCGGAAGCCCCCATACACGGGCAGATAAGCTGTCAAATCGGTCCAAACGACCAATATCGGCAGCTTTATCGGCCACCTTAAGAAAGTTGGGGCAAGGTGGGGCATTAACCTTGTTTGTTGTCCCATCAACTTTTTTTTTTTTAAAGAGGAACTATTGCAAAAATGAAAATTTAATATAAGCTCATACTGAAATAAGAAACTTTCTAAAAACAATTATTAAATATTCTGCATCGTTTCTGAAATAATCAAGTTTATCTTCACTATCCCTCTCTCAGCATCTGTTTCTCTTCATTCTGTCTTCATGCAGCAGTTGGGTGTCAGTATATATCTTATAGCTGGGGCTTCCTTTCCTAGCAGATGTATTAGAGCTCACTCAAGTAACTGATTCCAGGATTTTCCGAGGATTTTTGGATCGTGTGTGGAGAGTGCCGACCGCTTTCGTCGATCGGTCAGGTTTCATTTTGACCCGACCGATCTCGCCGGAGCCCATTGCACATCGTAATCGGGTCGTTCGGCCATACGGCCGAACAATCAGATTACCCCCGATATAGCCTTGCTTGTTAATATCGGGGGAAAGATCCGCTCGTTTGCCAAACGAGCGGATCTTTGCGTCTATAGCCACTTTTAGATCCAAAATATCTTATAGGGGGCTCCTTTCCTAGTAGATGTATTAGAGCTCACTCAAATAACGGATTTCAGTACAAACTAAATCTAACAAAATACATTTTGGACAAATCCTACATGTAGAGAGACATGATGTCTGGTGATTTTAACCCTTTCCCTGCCAGCCGTTTTGTCCTAGATGCGAACATCTACTGCCAAGCAGTTTTTAGATATTTTGCACTCTTTCACTTTAAGGGCCTTTCCTGGGGTGGTCTTTTAGTTAACCCAGGAAAACAATATATTGTTTTTTTCAGGACAACCTGAACTTTCACAATATGCAAGAATTTTGGTGTAATTCTACTTCTCTAAAAAAATATTGGATTCTAAGTGTCAAATAAAATGAAAAAAATCATGTTGCACGAAGAACAATCACATATATCAGAAACATCATTCATTTTACGTACGAGAACACAGCTGATTTAGAAAGGTCTATGTCTCCTGAACGCGACAATACCAAATATATATAGTTTTATGGAGATTTCTCACTTGTATAGCTCAAAATCTACAAGCAGTACACAACCAAATTTCCAAAGCAACACTCCCCAAACGGCATACTTTTGATTTCAAGGCCAAACATTCCACTAACAGTAGGTTTACCCAAGAAAACTACCCATTACTAGAAAGAACAGATTCTGGTGAATCAAAAATGGGTAGAAATATCTTTGTACTCCAAACCACCAAGTTGCAATTGTTTCCTAAAGTTATAGTGTTTTATAGAAATTGGTGAATTTTTTGAAAAATGACCTCAAAGCTTCCACTCTACAGCAACATATCTCCCACACATCATTAGGTATCAATGTAAAACACCCCAAATATAAAATCCTGGGTCCACTGAACAGTTTGATGCCCAATATGAATAGATGTACCCAAGCACGTGGCATAGGAGGCCCCAAAAGGAAGACCCCCCGTTTGTTCTGTAATTTCAGATACTGCAAAATCAACACATTTACATCGTTTTGGGGGGCGGCAAAGGTAGAAAACAGTACGTTCACCCCAGAAAACCATATATTTTCGGAAAGTACACATTCCCCTGAATCTAAATTGGGTATGCATGTCTTTCTACGCCAAAGTACCAAGCCGCAAATCATTCCTAAATTTGGTGATTTTGGGGACATTTCCAAAAATGACTTCAAAATTTCGACCCTGCAGCATCGTATTACCCACATACTTTTAGGTATCAAGACAAATCACCCCAAATATGAAAGCCTGGGGTCCTCTGAACAGTTTGATGCCCAATATGTATAGGTGTACCCAAGCACGTGGCGTATAGGGGCCCCAAAACGAAGACCCCCATATGGTCTGTCATTTCAGGTACTGCAAAATCAACACATTTACATTGTTTTGAGGGGGGCAAATGTAGAAAAAAGTAAGTTCACCCCAGAAAACCATATATTTTCGGAAAGTACACATTCCCACGGATCTAAATTGGGTATGCATGTCTTTGTACTCCAAAGTACCAAGCCGCAAACCATTCCTAAATTTGGTGATTTTGGGGACATTTCCAAAAATGACTTCAAAATTTCGACCCTGCAGCATCGTATTACCCACATACTTTTAGGTATCAAGACAAATCACCCCAAATATGAAAGCCTGGGGTCCTCTGAACAGTTTGATGCCCAATATGTATAGGTGTACCCAAGCATGTGGCATATAGGGGCCCTAAAAGGAAGACCCCCATATAGTCTGACATTTCAGGTACTGCAAAATCAACACATTTACATCGTTAGGGGGGGGGCAAAAGTAGAAAACAGTAAGTTCACCCCAGAAAACCATATATTTTCGGAAAGTACACATTCCAACGAATCCAAATTGGGTATGCATGTCTTTCTACGCCAAAGTACCAAGCCGCAAACCATTCCTAAATTTGGTGCTTTAGGTGACATTTCCAAAAATCACCTCAAAATATCTACCCTGCAGCATCGTATTACCCACATACTTTTAGGTATCAAGACAAATCACCCCAAATATGAAAGCCTAGGGTCCTCTGAACAGTTTGATGCCCGATATGTATAGGTGTACCCAAGCACGTGGCATACAGGGGCCCCAAAAGGAAGACCCCCATATAGTCTGTCATTTCAGGTACTGCAAAATCAACACATTTACATCGATTTGGGGGGGCAAAAGTAGAAAACAGTAAGTTCACCCCAGAAAACCATATATTTTCGGAAAGTACACATTCCAACGAATCCAAATTGGGTATGCATGTCTTTCTACGCCAAAGTACCAAGCCGCAAATCATTCCTAAATTTGGTGATTTAGGTGACATTTCCAAAAATCACCTCAAAATATCTACCCTGCAGCATCTTATTACACACATACTTTTAGGTATCAAGACAAATCACCCCAAATATGAAAGCCTAGGGTCCTCTGAACAGTTTGATGCCCAATATGTATAGGTGCACCCAAGCATGTGGCATATAGGGGCCCTAAAATGAAGACCCCCATATAGTCTGTCATTTCAGGTACTGCAAAATCAACACATTTACATCGATTTGGGGGGGGCAAAAGTAGAAAACAGTAAGTTCACCCCAGAAAACCATATATTTTCGGAAAGTACACATTCCAACGAATCCAAATTGGGTATGCATGTCTTTCTACGCCAAAGTACCAAGCCGCAAATCATTCCTAAATTTGGTGATTTAGGTGACATTTCCAAAAATCACCTCAAAATATCTACCCTGCAGCATCGTATTACACACATACTTTTAGGTATCAAGACAAATCACCCCAAATATGAAAGCCTAGGGTCCTCTGAACAGTTTGATGCCCAATATGTATAGGTGTACCCAAGCATGTGGCATATAGGGGCCCTAAAATGAAGACCCCCATATAGTCTGTCATTTCAGGTACTGCAAAATCAACACATTTACATCGATTTGGGGGGGGCAAAAGTAGAAAACAGTAAGTTCACCCCAGAAAACCATATATTTTCGGAAAGTACACATTCCAACGAATCCAAATTGGGTATGCATGTCTTTCTACGCCAAAGTACCAAGCCGCAAATCATTCCTAAATTTGGTGATTTAGGTGACATTTCCAAAAATCACCTCAAAATATCTACTCTGCAGCATCGTATTACCCACATACTTTTAGGTATCAAGAGAAATCATCCCAAATATGAAAGCCTAGGGTCCTCTGAACAGTTTGATGCCCAATATGTATAGGTGTACCCAAGCACGTGGCATATAGGGGCCCTAAAAGGAAGACCCCCCCTTGTATGTTCTGTCATTTCAGGTACTGCAAAATCAACACATTTACATCGTTTTGGGGGGGGCAAAGGTAGCAAAAAGTAAGTTCACCCCAGAAAACCATATATTTTCGGAAAGTACACATTCCCACGAATCTAAATTGGGTATGCATGTCTTTCTACTACAAAGTACCAAGCCGCAAACCATTCCTAAATTTGGTGATTTTGGGGACATTTCCAAAAATGACTTCAAAATTTCGACCCTGCAGCATCGTATTACCCACATACTTTTAGGTATCAAGACAAATCACCCCAAATATGAAAGCCTGGGGTCCTCTGAACAGTTTGATGCCCAATATGTATAGGTGTACCCAAGCACGTGGCGTATAGGGGCCCCAAAACGAAGACCCCCATATGGTCTGTCATTTCAGGTACTGCAAAATCAACACATTTACATTGTTTTGAGGGGGGCAAATGTAGAAAAAAGTAAGTTCACCCAGAAAACCATATATTTTCGGAAAGTACACATTCCCACGGATCTAAATTGGGTATGCATGTCTTTGTACTCCAAAGTACCAAGCCGCAAACCATTCCTAAATTTGGTGATTTTGGGGACATTTCCAAAAATGACTTCAAAATTTCGACCCTGCAGCATCGTATTACCCACATACTTTTAGGTATCAAGACAAATCACCCCAAATATGAAAGCCTGGGGTCCTCTGAACAGTTTGATGCCCAATATGTATAGGTGTACCCAAGCACGTGGCGTATAGGGGCCCCAAAACGAAGACCCCCATATGGTCTGTCATTTCAGGTACTGCAAAATCAACACATTTACATTGTTTTGAGGGGGGAAAATGTAGAAAAAAGTAAGTTCACCCCAGAAAACCATATATTTTCGGAAAGTACACATTCCCACGGATCTAAATTGGGTATGCATGTCTTTGTACTCCAAAGTACCAAGCCGCAAACCATTCCTAAATTTGGTGATTTTGGGGACATTTCCAAAAATGACTTCAAAATTTCGACCCTGCAGCATTGTATTACCCACATACTTTTAGGTATCAAGACAAATCACCCCAAATATGAAAGCCTGGGGTCCTCTGAACAGTTTGATGCCCAATATGTATAGGTGTACCCAAGCACGTGGCGTATAGGGGCCCCAAAACAAAGACCCCCATATGGTCTGTCATTTCAGGTACTGCAAAATCAACACATTTACATTGTTTTGGGGGGGGCAAAGGTAGAAAAAAGTGCGTTCACCCCATAAAACCATATATTTTTGGAAAGTACACATTCCTGCGAATCCAAATTGGGTATGCATGTCTTTGTACTCCAAAGTACCAAGTCGCAAGCCTTTCCTAAATTTGGCGATAAAAGCAACTGTTTTTACATTTCTGAAAATCGCCTAAAAATATTGCAATTGGCCGCATTTATCTCACCCAATTTCTTACATACAATTGTAAAACACCATAAATATTGATGCCAAGGGTCTACTGAACAGTTTGATGCCCAATATGCATAGATATACCAAGGCAGCTGGCATGTGCGGACCCCAAATAAAAATAGTGAATATGAGTTTTCTCCGCTGCCCATTCGCCTTCTGTGAACATAGACCCTTGACTTCATATTATTTGCCTCAAGACCCTCCTAACAGCAATGACCCCCCAAAACCATACATTTTTGGAAAGTACACATTCTGCCGATTCCAACAAAGATAACGACGTCTTTCTACACGAAACTACCAAACTGCAAAGCTTTTCTAAACATATAGGTTTTTACAACATTTCTGAAAATCGCCTAAAAATGTTGCAGTTTGCCGCATTTATCGGACACAATGTTTTACGTACAAAGAAAAATCTCTCTAAATATGGACGTCAGAGGTCTAATAAATAGTTTGATGCCCAATATGTATAGATTTACCAAAGTATGTGTTGTGTATGGACCCCAAATGAAAAACGTAACTATGAATTTTCACGCTAGCCAACTAAGCTGCAGAAAAGAGAACCCTAACTGTACGTTATGTGCCGTAAGACCCCCAAACTGTAAAAAGACCCCCAGAAACCCATATATTTTTGGAAAGCACATATTTTGGCGGATCAAACTAAGTAAAATCTATCTTTCTATACCAAAGCACCAAACAGCAAAACGATACTAAAGATACATAGGGAACAATAATGCAGGGATAAAATTGCAATAAAACCACAAAAATAGCGTAAATCAATGAAATAACAAAATAATTGTTCTGACAGCGTAATTAGTGGCCGAAATCGATTATCCAATAGTCACGCTGCCAAAATAACACGTTTTTAGGCAAAAAAAACAAAAGATAACAGTATAATGAATTCGTAAAAAAAAAAAAAAACACCTGTTTGTGTATACATATTTGTGCACTAATAAAAGTTATCTGAGTGTGCAAATACATGTAAATAAGTGTAAATAAGTGTAAATAACTGTACAAAAGGGACCAAGTGTGCTAAAATTAAAAAAAAAAAATTTAAAAAAATTCCAATCTTTACTAAAATGCATAAATGTACTGTAAGTATGTGTAGGTGCAGGTAAGTGTGTAAAAAAACGTGCACTTACCGTTTTTGGAGCAGGAGAATCGCTGTCTTCTTTGGAGGAGTCCTGGCAGCGTGTCTGCAGAGTTGCTGCGCAGCAGGAAGTGCGTGGGCGGCTCTGCAGGCAGGAAGAAGGTGAGTGTAGTAGCAGACGCTCCATGCGATGCGTCTGCTACTTTGAAGTCGGATCTGCGACAATCGAGTCGCAGATCCGACTTGACAGCCCCCCAGCCTCGTTGCCTAGGGGGCTGTCTTCTCTCCCCACTCTCTGCGGAGGCGGCAAAAGCCGCCGAAGCAGAGAGAGCGCTCAGCTGCTAAAGAACGTACAATGTACGTTCTTGGCAGCCTGAGCATTTGCCTGCCAGCACGTACGCCGTACGTGCTTGGCAGGCAAAGGGTTAATAGAGTGAGCTCTAATACATCTTCTAGGAAAAATGAGCTCCCCTATAAAATCTATTGGATCTATCTGTCTATTGGATCTAACTGTCTATGACACCCAACTCCTGCATGAAGATAGAATGAAGAGAAATAGATTCTATGAGAGGGACAGTAAAGAAAAACTTGATTATTTCGGAAACGGTACAGCATTTTTAATTTTTTTATTAATTATATTAACAAAACTTCTTATTTCAGTATGCTGAAGCTTATATTAAATTTTCATTTTTGTGATAGTTCCCCTTTAAGCAAACATTTTAATTTTACATTTTGCAAAGTTCTGGGCAGAGTTATAGTATTGGAATTACACATTTGTTTTATGATTACATGATAGATTATCCTAAAAGGATAACATGACACAAGAAAACAGTTAAACAAAAAACAAAAAAAAACACACAAGGAAATCCAAGGACATGATTGGCACCAGGAGAAAAGCAGATTGAAATAAATAGTGCCACAGCAGCTCCTTTCAAATTGTGATAAGGGCAAAGTTGCAGAGCGGCCCTGTGAAAATTCTCGATGACAGTCATCGTTAGGAAGCGACACAAATAATGGCTTGCATTAATGTTTTTTCCTTCAAACGGAAAATCTCTGGAGATTTGAGCATAAACGACGTGACGGGGATGAGAATGGAACGAAGAATTATTTAAAATAAACTTGGCAGGTCTTTGCAGAAATATGTTTATCATTTCCTTTCTCTTTAGCAAAGCTTTGGATTTAGGCAACTGCTATAGGCCAGATGGCCCCCACTGCATAAGACGCCTAACAATAAGGCTGCTTTCAACTTGGCCCATACTCACAAGTGAGGTCTTCTAAATAAACATTGAGATATTATTTTGAGATAATTCTGGTAGACACGCTCCACATGTATAACTTTTAGATTTGGCCAAAGACTGAATCTTCAAAAAAAATAGAATCCTAGCCCTAAATTGTATAGATGAATTTGACAAAAATTCTGAAGTTTTGAGCTCTAGGATGCATTTGCCTGGCAAGGATTTTGTCACTGGCAAATCTTTTTATTTGTCTATTTATGTTATGCAAAACGAAAATGTTGGGTTAATGGAGTGTAAAATAAAAAGCACAAAATGAAAACATTGCAGTACAGGAATGGGATCCATTATCCCGAAACCCTTTATCTAGAATGCACCTAATTACGGAAAAGCGTTCTCCCATAGACTCCATTATAATACAATAATCTAAATTTTCTACTTGGGGTGCCAAAAGTTACTACTTTTACTTAACCGACACCCGGGCCAGTGCTCCTATTAGGAGAAAACTGCACCAGCCCAGGGTTCTTCTTGCGAGCACCACAGAGTGATCATCTTCCTGCTTTTTCGGTTTTTAAATTTCCCGGGGCAGACGCATGCACAGTAGAAAGAAATAGCCAACTTTTTGTTAACGTTCGGCATTTTGCTCTACTGCTCATGCGCAGTGGCAAGAAGACCCGACGAAGCTTGAAGCCCATTGGTCCGTGGTGCTCTCTAGAATAACCATGGGCCGGTGAAGTTTTCTACTGATAGGAGCACCGGCCAGGGTGTTGGGTAAGTAAAATTGGTCACTTGGGAGTGCCTAACTTTTAACTAGCTGAGCAGAGCACCATCTGTTATCATTTGATGTTTGTTAATTCTATATAAGGTAACTGGTTTTGCCTTCTATGCCATTTCCCATCTGAAATGACAGTCATGACTTTAAGCTAGGGATGCACCGAATACACTATTTTGGATTCAGCCGAACCCCCAAATCCATCGTAAAAGATTTGGCCCCGAATCCTAATTTGCATGTGGGAAGGGGAACAAATATTTTACTTCCTTGTTTTGTGACAAAAAGTCACACAATTTCCCTGCCACCCCTATTTTGCATATGCAAATTGGGATTCGGTTCGGCCGAGCAGAAGGATTTGGTCGAATCCTGCTGAAAAAGGCCGAATCCCGCACCGAATCCTGGATTCGGTGCATCCCTACTTTCAGCTGATTTGACACTGCCCCTTGAATTCCTAAAAGTCACAAGGGCTCAACTGTACCATTGCCCAAGAACCATGATGGCTTTCATTGGAAAGATATTTAGAAGACCAAAAGAAGAGCACAGACATTTGAGGCAATGGTATTTTAAACTTTTTTTTAGTGGCGTAGATCATTGTGTGTTATGGCCATTAAATGGAAGGAGCTCTTGTCTTCCCCCAATGCTACAAAAAATTGCAGACTCTAAAGTTGGGTTGCTTAGGGGGTGGCATAGGAGACGGGCCTGGTGATGTTCTGGCAGTTGCGACCCACCCAGTAATAAGAGTACATTCTTGAATCATTGTGGCTGATGCCTCGTGTTTATTTCGCTCTGCTGAATATGAACATGGTCTAAAGTCATTTCCACTGAGAATTCAACTTCTTACATATTTGCCTTTTCTATTAACAGCTGATAATGCTGCTTTATACTCTGACTGTTTCTTTGTTCAGCCCCGAGCTATTCCAGATAACTGTCATATTCAGAATATTTCAATCGTACGTGGTTTTTTCTTCTTCTTCGGAAATGCATCCACTTTAAATGCGCTGGAACAAGTTTATTTTTATGTTAATAACAAACATTCTTGGGCCTGGATTATTGTGTTTTTCATGACACTGAATTATACAGTTCCCCACAGAGTTTTCTTCTTTCTTCCCTTTTTCCTCTAAGAATGAACTGTCACAGCGTGACATATTTATGCACTTCCAAATAATCTCTATGGATGCCAATTCAAAATAAATCAGGTTCATCGCTCGTTTGAAGGCTCCCCGCTTTCCTTCGCCGCAGTTCTGAGAAGCGCAGCAGCAGTTAGCGGGCGACATTTACTTTGGTTGAAAGCAAAATACCTTCAGTCGTACATCGGTGCCTCTTGAACTCTCTGCTGTTTTGATGTTTTCAAATGTAAACCCAGATGCTTAACCCATGGTTGAACAGCAGCAGCGATTTGATGCCTGGTGTTTCCATTATCCTCCCATCTCTGTACCTGGCACGGTAAATGCTTCTAATGTTATTGCTCCGTATTCTAACTGGAGAACCAGACCTTTAGGTTGCTATAAATTGGATAATCATGGTGGACATTGGAGAAAGTGGGGATCCATGAAGTTTATAGCTCTGTAAACAACTGGTATCCAAGCTTCAAACCTCTTTTTTTTTTTCCTCTGTATGCTGTGTTTTAAAAGCAAAAGCCTTCAGTACTCTGCCTTTAAAGGGATACATGATTTTTTCAAAATGCATCAGTTAATAGTGCTGCTCCAGCAGACTTCTGCATTGTAATCCATTTTTCAAAAAAGCAAACTGATTTTTTTTATATTTCATTTTGAAATCTGACATGGGGCTAGACATATTGTCGGTTTCCCAGGTGCCCGCAGTAACGTGACTTGTGATCTGATAAACTTAAGTCACTCTTTACTGCTGCATTGCAAGTTGGAGTGATATCCCCCCCCCCAGCAGCCTAACAACAGAACAATGGGAAGGTAACCAGATAGCAGCTCCCTGGTAGATATAAGAACAGCACTTAAAAGACGAATAAAAAAAAAAAAAAGAATTTAAAAAAATTTGTTCGTATACTATGAAAAAAAACACCAACACGTATTAAACTTTAAAATTGCAAAGTCTTTATTTAGAAATAACTTACCGAAACTCCGCTTGCGCTCCTCTTCAGAAAAGGTGATCGGATGATCCATCGTGCGGCGCTCAATTTCTCCTCCCTGCCTTCCTTATAGGAGATAGCCAGGGAGAAGAAATCGAACTCCGCATGATGGATCTAACCCTGTCGTCTTTTCTGAAGAGGAGCGCAAGCTGAGTTTTGGTAAGTTATTTCTAAGTAAAGACTGTGCGATTTTTAAGTTTAATATGTGTTGTGGGTTTTTTCTTCGTAGTATACTAACACATTTTTTTAATGTTACTGGTCCTTTAATAGTAAAATCCATGTCCCACTGCGACTCCTTCAGTTACAGTGAGTAGGAAAAATAACAGCCTGACAGAAAGCAGTTCCATCCTAAAGTGCTGGCTCTTTCTGAAAGCACATGACCAGGCAAAATGATCTGAGATGCACCTACACACCAATATTACAACAAAAAAATACAGTTGTTGAGTTATGAAATTTTACATGGTAGCGTGAATTATTTGCAGTGTAAACACCATAAAAGAGAGATTCCCTTTAAGGGGATTAAAATTTATATGGATAATGATTTATTAATCATCTAGTTTGTGTAGGTGTATTTATATAGATATGAAGCGCCGCTCCAGACCGAGACGAGACAGTGTATGGTGCCACGGTATGCTGTAGTTTGCTCCCAGCCAACTTTTGCCTTTTTTTTTTTTTTGGCTCATTAGATCAGGACTAGGGATGGGCGAATTTTTTCGCCGAAAAAATGACGCCCATAGACCTGTATGGAGACGCGCGTCTTTTGACAAAATAATTTCGCCGCGCGACAAATTTTTTTTGACGCCCATAGACTTTAATGGGCGTCTGCGACATTTCGCCGGCGGCGAATTTTTGGCGAAACGAAATGGGTCAAATTCGCCCATCCCTGATCAGGACAAAAATTTAAGAATGCAACAGCAACCTATTTCTGTGGCCACCTGTGAGCTGTGGTAATTTTCAAGATTTCCATTGCAGTGCCAAGTTACATAAAAATCTTGAAAATTCTAAATTAGATTTAAGATTAGACCCTTGATAAATCTGCCCCTTACTGTAGAGTCCTGCAGCGGGCTGGGTACCTGCGGGTAACCTGCAAAAAAAGCGGGCACCCTGCGGAATGTGGGGAGGAATTTCAGCTGCGGGTCTCCTCTAAATTTCTTATCTTATGTAATATTGTCTATTTTTTACTCCTTTTAAAGTTTTACAAAACTTGTTTCTGTCACCACCCACTTTTGATGATGTCACGTCTGGTTTGCAGCACCATCAATTCCTGTTTGATGGTGGTCGGTGGGTTTCGGGTCGGGTTACGGATAAGGCAGTAGCGGGTCGGGTAGCGGATCAAAGTGGGTAAATATGCCGGTTGCGGTTCAGGTCGCGGGTCGGATCTGGGTCTTGGTTCTGCGCAGGACTCTACCTTACTGTGCGTGACTCTGGTTCCAAGATACAAAATCTTTGTGAGCAGTGTATTTCCCTAGTCTGACCTGCACCCAAACCTAACCTGCAGTGGTTGGCCACATTTTAATCCAAATCTGCCCAGCCAGTGGTCAAACGGTGGATTAGTGATGTGCTGGTCGGGGGCAAGTCTATAAATTCCAGCGCTGGAAGCCGGCAGTACTAGGTCCCACTTCCCGAAGATTTTGTGCAGGAGTCGGCCCACACATCACTACTGTGGATGACAAGGGGTTTCGCATCAACCTACACATCACTAGTACCCGGCTATCAATTATAACAAGTAGGCATTCTCTTATTTCCAGTTATTTTAACTTCTACTTTTACAACAGAATCCTTCACCTCTTCATCTGGATAAATATTTTGTAGCTTTTCCCCTTTTGGATATTAAAAAAAGTCCTTTATATACCCAAAAGCAATGCTGATGGTCAACCAGGATTAGATGTGTCAGTGATGCTCAGTAGGTCTATGGTGCATTGCACAAACTTCATTATCTTCTTGCTGCTTCGAAGACTTTCTCGTGGTTAGCACATTTTCTGTATTTGGGGAATTTATGATGCTGGCCAAATCTGGGCGAGAGCTCGATTATTTCCTGTATGGAGCTATTTTAGATATTTTGGCTCATCAGCTAGAAATACTGTAGCAGCTGTTCTTTAGTCATTTGCTGGCTCAGATTGTTTCCCCTTCACTTGATTCGCCAGTGCAGAATACATATATAAGAGGGGTGCAGTGGTGGTATAAGAGAGAAAATAGAGACGCCATGGTCACTTGCCTGGTCTTGATTTGTAAAAAGCTATTTTTGTGCCACCATCAAAATAGTCAAGTGGCCTTTGTTGTTTTCAGATAAAGCTTCAGAGCTGGCAATCTTGCTCCGTGGCTAGAGCTGTGAAGTCTGTACAAAAATCCTTTGACAGTTATCCAGAAAGCTCCAAATTACGGAAAGTCAGTCTTCCATAGACTCCATTATATCCAAATCATCTCCATTTGAAAAAATGATTCCCATTTTCTCTGTAATAATAAAACAGTAACTTGTACTTGATCCCAACTAAAATATAATTAATCCTTATTGGAAGCAAAACCAGCCTATTGGATTTATTTAATGTTTATATGATTTTCTTGTAGACTATAAAAAGTACAGAAAGATCCGTTATCCGGAAAGTCCCAAGCATTCTGGATAACATATTTGTACTTCAGACTCCAACTCGACTCCTCTATTTTTAAAGGAACAGTTACACCAACAACTTAAGTATATCTACTGTGTATCCTGTGCTTGAATGGCTGCCCCCATGGCTACACAGCAACTTGTTTATATAAACTATAGTAGTACTTATGTTATCTACTGTGTATCCTGTGCTTGAATGGCTACCCCCATGGCTACACAGCAGCTTGTTTATATAAACTATAGTAGTACTTATCTGTTACTACTGTGTATCCTGTGCTTGAATGGCTGCCCCCATGGCTACACAGCAGCTTGTTTATATAAACTATAGTAGTACTTATCTGTTATCTACTGTGTATCCTGTGCTTGAATGGCTGCCCCCATGGCTACACAGCAACTTGTTTATATAAACTATAGTAGTACTTATGTTATCTACTGTGTATCCTGTGCTTGAATTGCTACCCCCATGGCTACACAGCAGCTTGTTTATATAAACTATAGTAGTACTTATCTGTTATCTACTGTGTATCCTGTGCTTGAATGGCTGCCCCCATGGCTACACAGCAGCTTGTTTATATAAACTATAGTAGTACTTATCTGTTATCTACTGTGTATCCTGTGCTTGAATGGCTGCCCCCATGGCTACACAGCAACTTGTTTATATAAACTATAGTAGTACTTATGTTATCTACTGTGTATCCTGTGCTTGAATGGCTACCCCCATGGCTACACAGCAGCTTGTTTATATAAACTATAGTAGTACTTATCTGTTATCTACTGTGTATCCTGTGCTTGAATGGCTGCCCCCATGGCTACACAGCAGCTTGTTTATAAAAACTATAGTAGTACTTATCTGTTATCTACTGTGTATCCTGTGCTTGAATGGCTGTCCCCATGGCTACACAGCAGCTTGTTTATATAAACTATAGTAGTGTTTCTCAAGCAAACACAGCTTTTATTACCAGTGTATGCTAACAGAATATTATATCTTAATTACTTTAAAATGCTTTCATATTTTGGTGTTACGGTTCCTAATGTATTTTCCATGTTGATTTGAAAGAAATGAAGTACACAACATACAAAGCATTGTATCACTGCCAAAGCTCAAAAATATAAACCACCTCCATTGTTAATTCTAAATCAAAATGAATCTACATAAACCAAAAACAATTGGAAATCCTAAAACAACATATATATTAGTTGAACCTGGCATGTAGCTGTAGAGTACCTGTTAAATAAAATTCAAGATGTAAGTATTGTTCTTAGAAACAGAATTGCTTCAAATCCTCCTTCATAGAAGCTCTTAAATCTGATTTTGATTATTTTCAGTGGTTGTAGTTAGTTATTAGGAGTTGGAGATGGAGATACCCAAAATTGCTTCTGGCTCCACTACTCGACCTCCACAGCTCTGTCCATGGCACGGAGAGCTATTAAGGTGCATATGGAACATGTTTAGACTATACCAAATGTCATCTACAACACCCCCAGCTGCTGTTACCATTTTTCCATTTATTCCGTATTTATAGCATCGCAACACCGGCACAACCTGATGGGTTTTATGTCTGTAAGGAGAAAGATTTTACTGATTGTAAATGGGATTGTGCTACTATGGAAGTCTTGGCTTCTTTTAACAAACACTACACTGGGCAGAACAATGGCTTCCTGCCTGTATAATGTAGTGCATAGTAAGGAATGAGTCCAAAAACAAGTCTATTAAAGGGGACCCCGTCACCCAAAAAAAAATGTAGAAATCCTATTTTATCACATTAGTCAAGCAAAATTAACTTTTAAGTACACTAAATAAATTATTTGAATCTTGTTTCCTTTAGTCTGTGAACTCATAAATATAGCAAGCAGGCAGGAGCCATTTTGTGCACACTGTTATTAAGACAAGTCTTGTATCATCTCAGAATCTTGTTTGTGCACCAGAATGGGGGACCTGATGTCCATAACCAGGCCCTGGCTACACAATTAAATGGTAAAGAGAACGGGGGAATGTGGGGAGAGCAGTGACATCTAAGAAGTGCTGAATGGAAAGTGAAAGTAAATGTCTGGCCCGCCTTTAGGCATAGAGGAGGGGCAGACAATATTTGATTGACAGCTGAGTTTTAAATGAGCTTACAACAGCTACAAATGCTTTAAAAAAAAATTCAATTGGATTTCATGTTTAATTTGAAAAGGATTGTTATTATAACGATTTTTATGTCTGGATGACAGGTCCACTTTAAATGGGTGGATCATCTTTTAAGAAAAAAATGAAAAACAAATGCTCTGTAAGGCTATGATGGTACTGTTATTTCTGTTACTTTTTTTTATTACTCTATTAGGCCTTCTCCTACTCATATTTCAGTCTCTTATTCAAATCAATGCATAATTGCTAGGGTAATTTGCCCCGTAGCAACCAGATAACTGGAGAGCTATTGAATAAAAAGCTAAATAGCTCAAAAATCATAAATAATAAAAAAAAAAAAAGCAAAACCAGTTGCAAAAAATATCCCTAAAAGTTAATTTTAAAGGCAAACAACTTCTTCAAAAGGACATTCTGAAGAAAATCATGAATAAAACCAGGGCACTCCTTGTCTGAGGGATGCTTCATTAATTGGTAGGGCCAATCAAGATTTCCTCCATTTTTTTTTTGTAATAAAACCTCCCACCAGATGACACTATTTCATGGGACAGATACAACCGTTGGCATGTATTTTCTCAATTAACCTGTTAATATTCTTAACTGTACTGTATTAGGGACATATTCGTATATGTAATTCCTCCAATGTGTGTATTGCAGCCCGCTTACACTTGCCCTTTTCCATTCCTTTTTTGCCTATTTACAACAGTTATCGAAAAGTTGGAACTAATGTCTCTTTATGGTGCCAATTAATAACAGAAATCTCCATCGCTTTATTCGCTGTTTATGGCTTCCTTCTCCGTGACATTCTGCAACAAAATCCATTATCCTGTGCATATTGAGGAAATAAATGAAGTTTTTATAATGTTCATTCTAAATGGGATGTTGTAATACGGAATATTTCTTTACACCAATTAATTGTAATTATAAAGGCTATATAAAGGGTGTTGATAAATCCCTATAGCCAAGAGAGTCATTTTAAACTCTAAAGAGCAGCACTAGATGTAAATTGTCTGTCCTTTCCTAGTGGTTACTTTGAAATGAAGGTTTGAATTATTTCTATAATAGACGGAGGGGGGGGGGGGTATTTTTTGAAGTATGTTACTATCTCTTGCCTTCCTTTATTTAAAAAAAAAATCCTGTATCAACTCGAACATCTTGTTTATATAAAGGCAGGTATAGCCCAAGATAGAGTCCTGCCCGCAACCCGCATACTTACCCACTTGGACCCGCTACCCGACCCGCAAGTACCTTATCCGCAACCCGATCCGAGACCCACTAACCATCAAGAAACAGGAAGTGCTGTCATTGTAAACCGGAAGTGACATCATTGGAAGTTGGCGTGATCAGAAAAAAAAGGAGTAAAACAGGAAGCGATGTCACTGTAAACCGGAAGTGACATTATTGAAAGTAGGCGTGATCAGAAAAAAAAGGAGTAAAACTCGCTATTGAGAAGACCCGCAAACCCGGAGAACCACCGACCCACATCTATACCCGAAACTTATACCTGCAACCTGCAGGGTACCAAAGGTAACCTGCGCGTACCCGACCCTCTGCAGGACTCTAGCCCAAGACCCTCAACAGCCTTTTCGAAGGGAAGATCTGAAAATGCCTCACTAGGGATAATTAGTAATGCATTGCGGTTCATATTACATGGCATATACATTACATATATATTGCATTATATCAAAAATTTAACCCTGTATTATGAGCTGTTGTGACAGATGAACGTAATTTTGTGCGTGATTTCCGGCAAACCGTAAGCTTAACTTTTCAACAGATGCTTAAAACTTACTGAGCTTGTTCACTGTCACAAGATGGGGAGCTCCTGGGGACAACGTTGAAGGCCTAGATCATTACTGTTATAGGGCTGCTGAACCTCTGTGTTGGTATGCCTAATTCAGTATATAAAATACAGTACATCGTGTTTTTTTAAATTTTTAGACTTTAGTTCTCCTTTAACTAAAGTTGTAATGGATTTTTTTCAGTTTGTCATTTTTTAATATATACTATGGACTGGGCATTTAGAAGTATATTTTTTAAGTATACTTAAATCTTATCCTGTATTTTTATTTTTCCTTAGGACTTGGTGAACATTGAAATGTTTTTGACTGCCAAGGAAGTGGAGGAGTCTCTGGAAAGGCAAGAAACCATGACTTGCCTGGCCTGGTGCCATGATAACAAATCAAGGCTTAGGAAAATGAAGGTATGTATTGTAGACTGATCTGAGTGCTGCATCTTTCACTATGAAACCATCTGCAGCACGTCACTTGGTTTAGTTATAGAAATAAAATCAACTATAGGTAGGGTTGCCACCTTTTTAAAATCTATGTATGTAAAGGGGTGGGATGACATCACCAGACGGTCGAGAAAGTCTTTGGGTAGGTTGAAGAGTTGGGTACCTTTTTACTGGATGAGGGGCTTAAGGGGGTGGGGTGAGGGCTGATCAGGGGCTGCACTTTGGGGTATTACAAATTTACCGCCAACTACATTGCCAGTAACTGTGTAATACCGGCCCTGGCAGATGTTTTCACCGGTAAAATACTGGCCTGGTGGCAAACCTACCTATAGGGGGAGGTAAAAAAACATCTCACAAATAGTTCATAGATATTTAATATAAATATATATATATATATATATATATATATATATATATATATATTTTTTTTTTTATATTTATATTTTAAAATATATGTAGCAAGCTACACTTTCTGCCACCCCACTACTTCATGCCAAGTTAGGTACCTCATAAATGAACAGAGATACCAACTGATATGCGGTGCATATTAGTCTATAACATGTTTTCCATTTCATGATAATCCTAAATTCCAGTATCTAATTCTGGTAGATCTCCAACTATAGGGCTCACCCCCCCACTCCAGGAGTCCTAGATCAGTGGATAGGGACACTGGCTAAAGGCTATCCACCTGTTCCTTCTCCTGGAGACCCAACTTTGAGGTCAGTTAGGGGTAAGCATTGAGTTACCTACTCTGATAAAGCATCCAATGACATGAAACATGTTAGGAAGGAGGAGCACTGAGGTACCTCTGTCTTTTTTGGTGTTTATTTATTTTATTATGCATACATTTATGATTGTTTTGTGAAACCAAATAAATGTTTGTATTTTTATATTTATTATGTAAGCATTGGCCTAGTGATGGCTATCGTACTGTGCTTAGATTTGTTATCTTGGTTGCCTTGGATTAATCCCTACAAATTTGTTCATTGTTGTCACTCTACTGTATTCCAGTAGCCTTTTAGGTAAGTTTATTGTAGTGTGTCAAATCATTGACTACACTTTATAAAGAGAATTGAAAGGATCATAAGGCAAGCAAAGCATTCAATTATTCGTAATTCAAATATCGGCAGAGTCAGCTGCCAAACCCAATAAGAGTAACAACAAAAAAAATTTAGTTTCTGAACTTGGGTCGAACCTGTTTGCTAAGAACATACAGTAGACAAACCTTTTTTGTGAGTATCCATTCTACATGCTCACAATATAACATGTCTAAAACTTAGACTTGCCCTTCAGTTAATTATACTTAAATGACAATAAAGAATAAGTAACTCTGCCCTAATGGCAGCACTTATCTAGATATGTTCCGTTGGCTTTCTCTTCTTACCACCACCTCACACTGGATTTGCTCTACCACGGGTTCCTCATCACACTCGACATGTCGGGTTTATGATCTGGAATGGATTAAACGCTCCCTGTGCAAAATTTGTTTAAAGACAAATTAAACTTTTTATAGTTCATTAGCCCAAATCGGCACATGATTCCTACAGTGTACAAAGTTATTAAATGTCTGTGCTGATACATGATGATGTTCACCAGGACAATTTGGCTTTAAAGTCAATTTCTCTTTTGAGACCTTTATTTTAAAAAAAATAAAATGCATTCTTCTGCTGTGATTTCTTTTTCTTTTATACCGTTAGGCAGAACTAAGTCTAATTATTTTGGCGTGCAAGTTGGAAGTAATTGTCCCAGTGTAGTAATGAGTTGGCAGCTCCCTCACCTCTCTCACAACAAATGTACAGGGAGTCTTCAAGTTACATGCATCAGGCATACATACAACTCATACTTACAAACAAAGGCTATTACAGTAATGTACTGTGGTTTGCTTGGTCTTTATTAGCATTTAACTTTAATAAACCACCTCCCTTAATCCCCTCTGGCATGTGTTGTCTACTGCAGAAAAATAAGAGATGAGAAAAAGTGAAAAAGATCTCCGGAATTTCATGATAAAGTTGTTGGGCTTATTCAGTTTATTTTTTCTGAGACTAGTGCTGCCAACAATGACATTTGTTGTATGTCGTTGTCTTTAATTTTTACTGCCAGTTTTGGACTCTTAAAACACAGATGGTTGCAAGTGCACAAAAAGGAACAGTTCCGTTCTTTCACATTCTTCCGGGACGTGGAGATAAAAGACCAAAAAGTTGTTCTTAAAATGTAATTACCATGTAAACAATGGTTTGAAAGGAATTTTTAGTGCTTTGTATTTCATTAACATTTCTATAATTTTCTTTTTGAAACTATGCGTCCATGTTCATATATTTTCATGTATTTGATCCCAACAAAGATATAATTAATCTGTATTGAAGGCAAAACAAGCTTGTTAGTTTTTGTTGACTCCTAATTATTTTTATTTTGATGGATCATATTATCTCCAAGGACGTGGAGCAGCAATGGGAGCTGCCTTTTCACCATCCTACGCCAACCTTTATACGGGTTGGTGGGAACATATCCATGTCTTTGGACATAGTAATCCTTGTAGCGATTGTATCACTTGGTACGGTCGCTACATTGATGATCTCATATTTATTTGGTGTGGTTCACCAGACCGTTTAAAAATGTTTTCGGAAAAAACACTAACTCCCTAAATTTGATTTTCACTTCAAACCAAAATCCTGACATTGAATTTTTAGATGCCACACTTATGGGTATATCATGTGCAGGTAAGCTTGAAACTAAAGTACAGTTAGGTCCATAAATAATTGGACAGAGACAACTTTTTTTCTAATTTTGGTTCTGTACATGACCACAATGAATTTTAAATGAAACAATTCAGATGCAGTTGAACTGCAGACTTTCAGCTTTAATTCAGTGGGTTGAACAAAAAAATTGCACAATCACTTCATTATAGGGGCTCAAAAGTAATTGGACAGGGGTTCAGAAGTTATTGGACAATTGACTCAAAGGCTATTTCATGGGCAGGTGTGGGCAATTCCTTTGTTATGTCATTATCAATGAAGCAAATAAAAGCCCTGGAGTTGATTTGAGGGGGGGTGCTTGCATGTGGAATATTTTCCTGTGAACAGACAACATGCGGCCAAAGGAGCTCTCCATGCAAGTGAAATAAGCCATCCTTAAGCTGCAAAAATAGAAAAAACCCATTCAAGAAATTGCTACAAAATTAGGAATGAAAAAAAAAAAAGCCCCCACCAGCGCTAGGCTATCCACACTGGGAGGGAGCTCCTGGTGCGAGCAGCCATGTCCGTTCACTCGCTTGCGCATAATGAAAAGCTGCCCGAATTGCTCATTATGCGCATGCAAGTGACACAACATGGCTGCTCACACCGGGAGCTCCCTCCCGGGGCGGATAGACTAGTGCTAGCGGGGGGGGCATTTTCTTTAAAAGAAAAATTAGTTATCCCCAACCAGAATGCAGGCTCTATTAGGCCGCACCTTTGGTTGGGGATAACATTTTTTTGCTCAGTTTGCTCCTCTCTCCCTCTCCCCTTTCTGCTGTAATCTGAGCCCAGCGCTATGAGGGATCAGGGAGAGACTCAGGCTGGAAGTGATGTCACAACAAACTAATATGGCAGCTGCTATCCTAAACAAACAGAGAGAGCTTCTAGAGCTGCATTCTGCAGAATAAATATAGTGTTATAGCTTGCACTATTGTGGCTAATCTATTGGCAATAAACTGCTTCATTAGCTTTCTTTCTCCATTAAGGATAGAATAAGGGAGCATTTGAATGCTATAGATAAAGGTGGCTCTAGATCCCCCATTGGCAAACATTTTAAACTATGCAGTAAAGGGGGTGCTTTGCCTCTAGAACTCAGTTATTGATAGGGTACAAACTCCCTTCAGAGGGGGAGATATATTACGCTTACTAAATATTTGTGAGGCATTCTGGAATCTTACTTTGAATACATGTAATCCGCATGGTTTGGTCATTTTTCATTTTGCATAAACGTAATGATTTCTTATACTTTTTGGTAAAATCTTTCATGTTTGTTTTGATTCATAAAACACTTTACGGTTTCTAAAATATTTTTTTTTAATGTGTGTGTGTGTGTGTGTTGTGTGTGTGTGTATATATATATATATATATATATATATATATATATATATATATATATATATATATATATATATATATATATATATATATTCAATCATATTTTCCTTGATGGCAGAACGTTATAGTTACATAGTTACATAGTTACATAGTTAAATTGGGTTGAAAAAAGACAAAGTCCATCAAGTTCAACCCCTCCAAATGAAAACCCAGCATCCATACACACACCCCTCCCTACTTTTACTTTTATACTTAGTATCTATCCATTTAATGTGTCATTTACTTACTTTGGTACTATGTAAATTATTTTTAAGTGAAGGTGTGGAGATCCAAATTATGGAAAAATCCCTTATCTGGAAAACTCCAGGTCCAAAGCATTCTGGATAACAGGTTCCATAGCTGTATATGGAATAGTGTCGACCCTAGTGACCATTCTTGATTTTTGTTTTTCAGAGCTGCCTGGAATTCAGTTTGAGGATCCAAGAGTTTATTGAACTGATTCGACAGAACAAGAGGCTGGATGCCGTTCGGTAAGGAAATTTGTGCTGAAATTAAAGAGTGATAAACTGATCAACATTTCAGCAGAACACAATCCTCTGAATGTAGTTCTTATGTGCCAGAAAGCAATTAGTAATATTTAGTAAAGTTGCAAAAAAACATTCATTTACATTTTATATCTTGTGTAATTTACAACAGCTTGTTCCTTCTTTCTGTAGAAATCCGACATTTGCTTGTATTAGACCAACTTGGAATTATGCTGGGAAATCGGCAGTATTCCAGCATTCCCAATTCAGCATTTGTCCCATCTGGCTTTCATAAAACTTAATCGAAACCCTTAGAGACATATAAAATTCGGGTTTGAAGAAAAAAAAAAAACCTGAAAAAAGCATGAATGCTGGTTTTTCTCCATCAGCGTGTTTACAAGAAACTTTCAAATCGGGAGAACTTGATCAAATTTAAAAAAAAAAAACTCGTCCTTATATTGCGTAGCATTTTCTTTTTTTTTTAATTTTAAAATACACTTCCATTGACTTCTACAGAGGTCCGCTAGCTTTTAGCTGCTGAATTTTATCATTCCAGTTTTATTTTAATTCATTTTGAAAAATGTAAGTTTGTAAAACAACAATTAGAAAATCATTGCAGTTGTTTTTTTTTTTTTACTGTGAAAACTTCTAATTGCAAAGAAACCGTGATCTCATATTTTAAATAAATCAGCCCCTTAATGTCATGTGACTTTAACACTCTGGGGCTTAGTCTGTAAAGTCATTTGGGGCAGGGGCTGATGTGAATGATGTATAATGTCTAAAGCGCTGAACTTTCACACACCTGGAGTGACATGATGTCATTTCCACCGATGAGCGCTAGAAGTGCACTCCTACAGACCCTGCCCGCCAGATTTGCCCACAAGTTTCCGGCGTCTGGGGAGGCTTCTTATTTCTTTAAAAATGTATTTGTTATATAGGCTCCTGAGAGCCACCATTTTAAAGTTGCAGCCATAGACACCTGCCCTCGGTTGCCTATATATAAATCTGGCCCTGGCTATATCCATGCTGTATAAATAAAGGATTATGAAGATTCAGTTCTTGTAAAATGCCATATTGTTCTATGCATAACCTGTACTGTAAATGTAATGAGAGCCTGGTTTGCACACAATCTACCACCCTCTCCTTCCCCCATGGAATCATCAAATTGTGTTAATGAAGTAAGATTGCTCTCCATATAATGTGCCACTTCTCAAAGATAACTGTAAGTAGAGATATATACAACAGGAATTATCTCGTATCTCCCTCCCCAGAGCAACAGGTAGCAAAGTTAGAAGGGTAACTAAATAAATAAGCCTCAGCAAGCCTTATGGTGGCCATAGGCACACAGATATTATTGTACTAAATGAATATTCATACGATATTCGGTGCGTTTATGACAGGAGACGAGCTGACCGATATCGGCGGAAGACTTGGAAAATTTTGATCGGGCGCCTTTGAAGGCACCAAAAACATCATAATTGTTACATCTATGGCCACCTTTAGTCTAGCCAGTTGAAGCTTCTGACTTCAACTGATACCTGACCGAAAATTAGGCCAATGATCAGATCAGCATGTGAGTTAAGAAATCACCAGATTAGCAGATCTTCCCATGTATGAGAAGAATAATAAGCCTGGTTGCCAACTTGATCTCCATAATCAATATCTGGTTGGGAAGCCTTCAGATATCAGGAAGGGTATATAATGCTACTGGGTGAGGATACAGTCTGTGCAGGTCCCTACATTTTGCCCTAGATCAGGGATGTCCAAACTTTTGGCTTCCCTGGGCCACATTGGAAGATGAAAAATGTTCTGGGGCCACACTTGAAATACACACAAACACCAATGCTAGCTTTTGATTTATTCTATTTTAAAAGTAAAAGAAAAGCGGGTATCCTAAACCTAGTGAGATTTTTGACATTGTGTTTGAGAAACTAATGTATCAATATCTGGTTCAATGTAAGTTGTTTCAATGAATTCTCAAGGTGCTCATCAGATAATTTGGTTCTAATTTTACGCTTAGTGTGTTCATTCTTGGAAAAAGTTGCTCACAAATGTAGGCACAGCATGTATATCCCTGGCATAGCAGGAGATACCGCTGAAGAACGCTTACCTGCCTCTGTAAGTAACCGAACGCTCACTTGTTAACCGCTTTTCCTGCTCTAGGAAGCCAAACATCGCACCCCATGTAAAATTAAAACCACACATGCACACAATTAGTGACCGTGTACATACGCTCTTTGTGCGTGACATTGCAACATGACGTTTCCTAGATTGGCGGAAGTTCAAGCTGGGCCGCATTCATATCCATCCCGGGTCGTATTTGGCCCTCGGGCCGTGGGTTGGACACTCCTGCCCTAGATCCAGATTATTGGATCAGCCTAATTTCACTCACCAGTTGGGCATCAAAACTGAACAAAAATCAGTTTGACCTCAACAAACATGTGCCTGTTTATACCCAGCTTCGCTTATGATTGCTAGGTTATTTATAGGCATTCTGCTCTAAAAGTAATGCGTTTGCTGAGCAAGCAGTTTGTCTGGTATCTGTTTGAAAAAGAGCCGAAGCGTGATTGCTGGGTCGCCTATCTCTGTGAGCAAAACATGGAACCGAAACTTTCTTGTGGCACAGCTGGAGACTAAATAAGCATGAAAGCTTTGCCTATTGGCTGCTGACTACCCTCTAACATGACATCTGGGCTGTTAAGATACAATTGATGGTAGCCTTCAAGAAAAAAATGCAATGTATTAACAGCCATATATACAATTTTACATAAATATATTACATTAAGCAGCATTTCAGTAGATCAGCGTGAAAGCATATTTGGAATACGTGCAGCCCTCCGCTTTAATGGTTACAACTATAAAACCAATAAAATATGCAGCTATGTAAGCAAAGATGGAAGCTGACTGCATAAGCCGGCCATTTCTCTGTCTGTTATACGCGAGACCTAGCTACTAACTGAGACCCTATTCCTAGCAGGTATGGAAACTTTTTTGGTAATGGCGTAGGAGCAATATAATTGTAGAGGGTCGTGTGTCATTTTAAAAGAGTTGATTATCGTACACTGGCTTTTCTGTGGCAGCGAACAGGTGGATACACATGTATTTGTAAAATGCGTTCAATGCATGTACATTTGAGGGTGCTGAATGCAGGGCTGATCACTTTGGAAATCAAGTTCAGGTGCTTCACTGTAAATGCCAGTTGTTGATCTCCATTTATAGTGGAACATTAGGGATGGGCAAATTTTTTCGCCTCGTTTCGCCAAAAAATGACGCCCATAGACTTGTATGGCGGCACGCGTCAAAACAATTTCGCTGCGCGTCAAAACAATTTCGCCTCCCATAGACTTTAATGGGCGAATTTTTGGCGAAGCGAAACGGGTCAAATTCGCCCATCCCTATGGAACATCCATCAGCTGCCTTTTGGATGTGGGGCCCTGGTTTACAGCAGTTGCAGGGCCCTGTGTTCTCGCTCAGGGCCTAGACCAGTCATCCCAAACCAACCCCTTGGATGTTGCTCCCAGTGGCCTCAAAGCAGGTGCTTATTTTTTAATTCCAGGAGGCAAGTTTTGGTTGTATAAAAACCACTTGTACTGCTAAATAGGCTGCCAGTCCACATATGGGCTACCAAATAGCCAATCAAAGCCCTTATTTGGAATCCCATTCATGCCAGTGTTGCTCCCCAACTCTTTTTATAACTGAATGTGGCTCACGGGTAAAGAAAAGGTTGAGGACCCCTGGATATGACAATAACAATAATTTTTTCTGCCTTGTTGATACATTTTCTAACAGTTACTTGTACAGACAGACTGACCGATTTGTTGTGCTTCTCTCCCCAGACACGCAAGAAAGCATTTCAGCCAGGCAGAGGGCAGCCAACTAGATGAAGTTCGCCAGGTGATGGGGATGTTGGCCTTTCCTTCCGACACCCACATCTCTCCATACAAGGTAACACTATGTGACTCTTCTCTGGGGCCATCTCCATCTTGCAGACAAGCTGTCTTGTATGTATTTTACAGTGTGTCTGCCTTTAGCATTAGCATTTTTGTCTGCTAATGAGATTATTTATGTGTTGTGGGCCTTTAATTATGGAATTCTAGCATCTTTTGCATCTATGATGTATATGTATTTAGACTGTAAGCCATGCACCTCTAGTTGTTTAGCCGCATGCATATTCCTCCAGTCCAAAAATTCCATAATCACAAGCCTAATTAGAGAGCAGCATGCAGATAGTGGTATGTACTGTCAGAATTGTAGGGATGCACTAAATACACTATTTGGTGTTCGGCCGAATCCTCTGTGAAAGATTCAGCCGAATACAGAATCTGAATCCTAATTTGCATATGCAAATTAGGGGCAGGAAAGGAAATAGTGGAAAAAATTCTTGTTTTGTGATAAAAAGTCACACGATTTCCCTACCCGCCCCTATGCAAAGTCGGGTTCGGCGGAATCCGAATCCTGCTGAAAAAGGCTGAATCCCGTACCGAATCCTGGATTCTGTGCATTTCTACTTAGTTCAGAATGAAATAATCCCATCCTAAATTAAACAAGGACCTGTTACCTTCTCCCGCTGGGTGTGGAGCTTGTTCCCTAGAAGCCGGCCTCTTTGGAGATACTTATGAGATCCGGTTTGAGACGGTGATGTAAATATGTTTGGAGCAATGGCCAAACCAGAAACTGCAGCAATCATCTCACACGTTTATCAAAAGTAGTTGGGCCTAAAGGGAGAGGAGGGTTATTGACAATGCTGGCAAGCCAAAAAAAGAAAGTGACCAACCAGTATCTCCTCTAAGCACTCTTATTTTAAAGTACTAAAGCCTAACTAAAGAAGTAGCTAGAAATGTTGTACATGGTGTTTTGTGCTTCTGTACCAGCCCAAGGCAACCACAGCCCTTTAGCAGTAAAGATCGGTGTCTCCAAAGATGCCCCAGTAGCTCCCCGTCTTCTTTTCTGCTGGTTCCTACTTCTTCAGTTGGGCTTTAGTTCTCCTTTAAAGGCATTCACAGAATCAGCATCACAACATCACCCGGCAGTGCATTCCACAACCTCACTGTGACCCTCTGGTATGGTGATCCTCTTTATGTTTAAAAAGGTCCCCTGCTATTTGGCTATATATTTGGCTATATATTATGTCATACAGAAAGGGACAGTGATGCAATTTAAAGCAATCTTAGAATAGGTTTCTCTGAAACATACTAAAGGTAATGTAAGGGTGAACTTCCCCTTTAATAGCCCAGTACATTATTACTGCACATTTTAATTGTGTCCAGCTTTGATCTGAGATTTGTCCATGGCATTTTGGAGCTGTCACTCAATGTGCCGGTCACTTCAGTGAATTCAGTGTTTATATTAGATGTTATCATAACCATATGCAATGAACACACCGCTGATTCGATTTATCTGTTTCCTTTGCTGTTTCTAAACAGGATCTTCTGGACCCAGCGCGGTGGCGAATGCTCATCCAGCAGTTCCGTTATGATAACTATAGGCTGCATCAGTTGGGGAATAACTCTGTTTTTACTATAACTCTTCAGGCAGGCCTCTCAGCCATTAAAACACCGTATCCTTCCAAACTCTGTAAAACAAATGGAATATTCATCGTATCAGTGTAAAAAATTTTTGGGTCAGTTGTGTAACTATAAAGGGAGCAGACCCCAAACAGAGAGGGGGACAGGAAAAAATCCTTTCTACCCACTGCCACCATTGTTCCAGATTTTAGCTGCCAGTACGGAAAACTGTCTGTTAGGCAGAGCAACAGATTCCTTGACGGTCTGATTGGGGCTCATTCAGATATTTAGGATTCAGATTCAGTCATACGAGGTCTGCGTTAGGCCATGAATGAGGTTTGGAGTGTTGGGTCCCGTGCTGATCAACGGATTCCAAATGCTGGGTCTGACCCCACTTGGAGGTTGAGTCCTGCAGCGGGTCGGGTACCCGTGGGTTACCCGTAAAAACCTACGTTTCGGGAACGGGTATAGCTGCGGTTCTTCGGGTATGCGGGTCTTCCCAATAGCGAGTTTTACTCCTTTTTTTCTGATCACACCTACTTCTAATGATGTCATTTCCGGTTTACAATGACGACACTTCCTGTTTTACACCTTCTTTTCTGATCACGCCTACTTCTAATGATGTCACTTCCAGTTTACAATGACAGCACTTCCTGTTTTACTCCATTTTTTCTGATCACGCATGCTTCAGCAGGTTGATGATAAGGTACTTGCTGATAAGTATGTGGGTCGAGGTTCGGGTTTAACAAATTGGTTCAGCACAGGACTCTAGGCTGAGGGGCCACTCTTCACTCTAAAGGCCAGTTAGGGAGAGTTTTGGGAGCAACTTTTGTAAGGCAAAACCATTCTATTGGTTTAGTGATATAAGGGGAGAATGTAATTAAAAATTGCAAGGAATGTTTAAAATGACATGAATTTGCTTGTTCATATTACATCGTTAAGCAAAGGTTATCATTAACACCTGCTCAGGAGTTTGGTTAATATTTCATCAGAAAACACACTTTCTGATTGCAAAGTATTATTACATACACTGCGAATGTTCCCAAAAGCTGAAGAAACATATTACATTCCCCCAGTAGGATGACAAGGAAGCCTAGTAATTCTCCTTCAAGTCTAGTGCAGGAGAAGTAGGAGCAGTTGAAATGGAGCGAAGGGTCGTTCTACCACCGGAAACAATTGTCACACTTCCTTTGCATTTGGCCAAGTTGCCGTTCCTTGACTGCCCTATAAACAGACAGTGCTACAAAGAGGATGGGACTTCAAAGAATCCAGACTGCCCCGTGTGCAGCAAATCGCTGAATAAATTAGCACAGCCCCTCCCACTGGCACACTGTGCCAACTCTCGGCTGGTCTGCAAGATTTCAGGAGATGTCATGAATGAAAACAATCCTCCCATGATGCTCCCAAATGGATATGTGTATGGATACAATGTAAGTGCGTCCGACGGCCAACAGTGGTTCTTGTAGCCATTTTCTATAGGTAAATGGGTGGGCAAGAAAAGAAAGCCAGAATGTTCCCATTAAAACAACATACACAATGTACTTACATCTGTTTGCCCTCTCCAGTCCTAGCACCCTGTATCAGTGTGTCTGCTTTGATTCATAAGGCACAGTGTGCTCCAGCTCATACTAATTCCTGGTTAAAGGAGAAGGAAAGCTGGCAAGTAGTTTATTGCCAATAGAATAGCCATAATAGTGCAAACTAGAATACTATATTTATTCTGCAGAATGCTTTACCATACCTGAGTAAACAGCTCTAGAAACGCTTTCTGTTTGTTTAGAATAGCAGCTGCCATATTAGCTTGATGTGACATTCCTGCATGAGTTTCTCCCTGCTCA
The DNA here is from genome assembly GCF_017654675.1 of Xenopus laevis. NCBI lineage: Eukaryota > Metazoa > Chordata > Amphibia > Anura > Pipidae > Xenopus > Xenopus laevis. The sequence goes on from NC_054372.1 coordinate 11,002,811, forward strand.
CTTATAGCTCTGGTCTCAGACTACAGCAGGGAGGGGGGGAAAAGGGAGGGGAGAGGGAGAGAGATGCAAACTGAGCATGCTCAAGGCCAAGCCCTGGAGGTTTATGCTGAAAACAGGAAGTCTGATACAGAAGCCCATGAGTACACAATAGAAGGAAAGAAATGTGCTGTTTCTTTTGACAGAGGACTCAGAGCAGCATTACTTTGAGGCTTTACTGGTTTATTTATATAGACCTTTCTGATAAAGCCTACTTAGTTTTAGCCTTTCCTTCTCCATTAAGGCAGGTGTAAGTTATTGGCTTAGTATAGGACTTGCTTTGTGTGTGACTGCAATAGGCACATGATATTGTGCCAGACGAATCACACTAGAGTCCTGCATTGAGTCATGAGACCCATGGAATACCCATAAAGTAGCTGGGACTTCTGGGAGAAAATCCTTGATGTCCCCACTGCGGGCAGTCCGTGAGCACCATTGTTTAGTAATCTGGTGATATTTAGTAGTAGAAAAACTAAAATGTACTTTTTTTCCAGGCAAAACAGAAGGGTGGAGGTGGGTGAGGCCAAAAAATGGATATGGGTGGGCTTGGGGGTACACGTCTTTCTCACACAGTTGGAGCAAAACTCAACCACCTGATACCCCTTCCCTTGATTCCATTTATATGCAACTAAATAAAAACACATATCTCTGGCTGTGGGTAAAACATAATAAATTATATGGCAATTCTTTGCACTCCTCTAGTAAACGAGCCCTGTAATTTCATGTAGTATTTATAACGACTGTTTCTGAATGTGTAGAGTTTTCTCCGATATACTCATCGTCTGCCCTCTTACTTTTCAGTCTCTGCTTTCTATTCGCCAAGATGACAAAGTTGTTTGCCCCAGAACCAAAGAGGTGTTCAACTTCTCCCAAGCTGAGAAAGTCTACATCATGTAGATGCAGGAACCTCTTGGACCTCTCAACCTTGCCCCGAAAAACATAACCGGAACGCTCGGTGGAGAGCAAGTAGAAACGCACAATGGGGACACCAGTGACTGTTAGGTGGTTGCATTCTTTCTTGCGACCAAAGATTAACGAGCAACAACAGTACCTGCATCAAGGAAACATCAAAAGAAACATTTGTACTTGAAATTTACAGTTTTGATCTTGAGAGTTTTGTAACATCTGATGCTTCTGAAAAGTTCTCCTTTAAGAATTTAGCCATTTTCTTTTTTTAACACTTATTTGCTATAGGGACTTGCAATGCTTGACTGGTTCCTCAAGTTCTGAGGTTCTAGGGTTCAGTTTTTTTTTTATTTTTTAAGAGGTCTTGGGATCCTATCTGCTAAAGCCTCATTTTGCTTTGAGAATGTATTCACAAAGAAATCAAAACATATTCTTCCATGTTGGACCTACAGTTGCCTGGAATGGGTTCGATAGAGCTTTGCCTACATTCTAACTGCACATAAGCAACAGCCGTGGTCCTGATCCGGCCGCCCTGGATACGTATTGCACCGTTATCAACCAACAGCCGCAAAGGAAGTTTTAGTCTTTGTAACCTTAAGGAAGCCTTGCTGTAGAAACTTGTATTTAGTGCTTATTTTTGCATGTTGGTGTTCATCAACTAATAAAATATTGTTCATTTAATTCATGGTTCCTTGACTTTTTGTATGTCATCCCTTTTGGCACTAGCATGACTTCACAGGGCATCATTTTGGATACACAGTGAATGTATGGACTCCAATAACTACAGGGAAAACCCGATAACATTGCCTGATGGCTTGGGACTGTTTACATGGGGACAGGGCATGTCTATCCCTTAAATAGCAAATTCATGGAAGCCTGGAACTGGTCATTTTAAGTCTGACTTAGCTCCCCGGGTTCCAGTCAAATATGAAGCAACGGGGGTGAGTTTGGGCACTTGGTTGCACCACCAGCCTTACATGCAAGCTCTACACTGCTGGTATTCAAAATGTCTTTTCATTCTCCATCAATGTGTGTGTCCCCTTCAGGAGTCCCTGCCAGTTTCTGCCAAGTTAAGAACCAGGTCTGAGCTGCTGAGTTCCTGTTAAGGTTGGACTATAAATATGTAACATATTTTTGTTGAAGTATTTAGTAGCCATTTGTCAGTCTCATTGTATAGTGGAGCCGTACAATATTTTGCCATGAAGCTTCCATTCTATCATCCCTTATGGAGATGAATCCGCTAAATTACATTTTATTTTATTTCTTGCTTAATTATTTTAGCTGTAAAGACCTTTAAGATAAGGCCACACGAGGAGATTCGGGGAGATTTTGTCGCCTGGCGACTAATCGCCTCGTCTTTTGCGTGACTATCTCCCCGAACTGCCTCAGCGTTTTTCCCCATAGGCTAGAATGAAAAGTTGCCTGCGCTAATTTACACGCGGCGATGCGTTTTCTATAGTCGCCTGAAGTTGCCGAGTATAAGTATAAGCCGAGGTACCTAATTTTACCTCCAAAAACTGGGAAAGCTTATTGACTCGAGTATAAGCCGAGGGTGAGAAATGCAGCAGCTTCTGGTAAGTTTCAATCAAAAAATTGAGGCTTTCTGCTCCCATTGGAGGTGCCGGTGTCTCGTTTTTGGATGCCGGCGACCATTCTTGGACGTCGGCGACCATTCTTGGTGAATATTCTTGGACGCCTGGACTATTCTTGGATGCCGGCAACTATTCTTGGACGTCGGCGACTATTCTTGGACGCCGGCGACTATTCTTGGACGCCGGCTACTATTCTTAGATGCCGGCGACCGTTTTTGTGCTTGACCCGAGTATAAGCCGAGGTAGAGTTTTTCAGCATATTTTGTTGGCTGAAAAACTCGGCTTATACTCGAGTATATACGGTATTCTTTATTCCAAGATATTAAGGGATACATGTGCTGTTAATAAGAATGAATTTTGTTACAACAGCACCACCTGCTGGTAATTTTCCCACCAGTCTGACCACCAAGTAGTCAAGGAAGTTGTCAGGAGAAAGAAAGAGGCTGCTCTGAACTCTCAGCTAGTTAAGAGTAAACCCCTAGACAAAGAAAGAAGATTATGTCTGGCATCCTTACACTTCTAAGGTTGGAGTGAGAAACATCTCACAAATTAACACATATGTTTCGCAGAACAACAAAAAAAATAAATGCACAGACATTTGCCACTAAACAAAATTTTGAACACTTTCCTATAAAAAAAAAGGCCAATTAAAGAACCGTTTTGCAAAATCTATTAACCTCCAGATCTTGGGCACAATTGAATATGATAAGAATTCTCATCAAGGATCGTGTTCTACAAATAACTCTTGGTGGTGACATAAACATGGATTGGATCCAAATAAGATGTATTCCTTTTACATATGATCTGTGCACTGGAAGCGGAAAGGTAAAACTGCCAACATCCACCGAGCCTAAATTTTTGTTCACTGGCCTTTTAAAAGAGCCGACTACAGGGGCGACTATCTGCATGCCCACCAACCCCTCTAGTTTGGAATCCGCAATGGGAATCTGGAGTAAAGAACCGGTACCTAGAACCACATGTGCTCCACAAGAATGAATTCGGTTCCATTTCTCATACCTGGTGACTGGGTGCCGCTGCAGTGCTAACATATTGGTTTAAATAACTGAAATTGCTTTTTTCCATGTGTTTAACACATAAGCAGAATTTGTTTTGTTTTAGCGCCATCTCCTGGGCTGTACAAAGCATCAGACCTGAGCTTGAACTGATTCTACAATGAACTCGTTTTTCTTGTAGCGCTACCACTGCGTGGATTAATAAATAATCTGTTGGCAATCTCTGGGCCCCACAACACTCACTCTTTGAAAGTGCCCCTACCCCTAATGCAGAGGCCCCAGGATCACAGCATCAAACAAATGTAGAGTTTATAAGTAATTTAAAATAAAGCACCATATTGGAAAGGGACTAACGTTCGGATTAACCCATCGCCCTGCCGTTGGTGGCATATCGGGGAAAGATCCGCTCGTTGGGCGACCTCGCCAAACAAGCAGCTCTTAATGTGTATGGCCACCTTAAATCATGTGGGGGCCAACAATTGGATCATAGTGAAGGTCTGCTGGTCAGGGGAAGTCCATGGCAAGTATCAGGCAAGCGTTCCCAAGAACCCCATAGAGGGGTCAATAAGTGCATGACTCAGTCTGGAGGGGCCTAGTCGGCTTTTATCGGCCCATGTTCACAATGTTTTGGGTGTAACTGTTTGTAGGTACTGTACAGAGGCACTGTATATAGGGACTGGAATAGAAAGGTCAGTATTTTTATTTACAGAAGAAGGGGCAAACCTAGACTGGAGTGTCCCCCCCCCCTCCATCCCACATTTATGGCACAATTTGGTAAAATATCTGTAGGCTCTTGGGGCAAAGAAATGCTGAAAGTTTTTGGTAACAGTAAAAGCCCCCAATATGTGCAAATGTATAACGTTAGCAGCACAAGTGGCCCCATTATAACCTCCTCAATTGTAAAGGCCTTAAACCAGAAGGAAAGTCATGTTTTACTTGGGGGTGCCAAAAGTTAGGCACCTCTAAGTGATTATATTGACTTACCTGACACCCAAGACAACCCTATCAGCAGAAAACTGCACTCTTCCAGGTTCTTTTTGCAACTGCGCATGCACAGGACAGTGAAAAGCCGAACTTTAACAAAGAAATCGCCTATTTCATTCTACTGCGCATGCGTCTGCCCCAGGAAATATGAAGAAAGAAGAAGCCGGAAGAGGATCACTCCGTGGTGCTCACTGGTATAACCCCCGGCCGGTGGAGTTTTCTGCTGATAGGAGCACCGGCCCAGGGTGTCAGGTAAGTAAATGCAATCACTTGGGGTGCCTAACATTTGGCACCCTCAAATACAAATGCCTTTCCTCATTTAAACCCTTCCAAAATGATCTTAAATACAGATCTTTCCATGAAACCGAGGACAAGATCAGAATATTGTGTAAACATTTCCTAAAAGCCCAGGGTTGATCTCGCTGAAATGTATATGGCAGATCAGTGGGTCTCAAATGTGGGGTGATTCGGTCATGTATGACTCTCAGCTCCAGGTGCAATTGGTGCCCCCCAAAAATATATTCATTAAAGGATACTTGTAACTAAAGCTGCTCCTTGCATAGTTTTGCTCAATACTGATGCAGTGATTCCCTGGAGCTAATACTTTCCTCAAAGGTCAACTGAAACACCAAACTTGCACCTAAAGAATTGGGAGCAGAAGTCACGTTGATGCACCAGAAATGACCACTCCAAAAGGCCGAAGATTTTCAACCCAATAGCATAAGATTTGCTCTCAGTTTTAACAAATCAGCTCACCACCTTGTGCTCATGATTGTGCCCTGTGCTTGCTCTGCTAAATGATATATATGGTAATATATCTAGCAACGAACTGCTGTGTGTGTATGTAACGTATACACCACTGCTCATCAACGGCTCCTGACGTTAATAACAAGAGCAAATAACCTGGATTGGACGGGATCCACGCAATGTAACAATAGCTGTGGTTATATAGCCCCTTTATGGGGTAGTTCATCTTCAAACACATTTTTTGGTCCAGTTGATTTCATATTATCAGTTTCCCAGCTGCCCCCAGTCATGTGATTTGTGCTCTGATAAACTTCAGTCACTCTTTACTGCTGTACTGCAAGTTGGAGCGATATCTCCCTCCCTGCCTTTCCCCCCAGCAGCCTAACAACAGAACAATGGGAAGGTAACCAGATAGCAGTTCCCTAACACAAGATAACAGCTGCCTGGTAGATCTAAGAACAGCACTCAATAGTAAAATCCAGGTCCCACTGAGACACATTCAGTTACATTGAGTAGGAGAAACAACAGCCTGCCAGAAAGCAGTTCCATCCTAAAGTGCTGGCTCTTTCTGAAATCACATGACCAGGCAAAATGACCTGAGATGCACCTACACACCAATATTACAACTAAATACACTTGCTGGTTCAGGAATGACATTTTATATTGTAGAGTGAATTATTCCACATTTTGCCTCAAGCAAATTAATTCACTAAACTGTGGCGACAATTCGCAGACGAAAAATCTGCTCGCTTTGTGTACTCCTAAATCCTTTATTGCAGACTGGAAACATAAATCCTTAGATTAAATGGTTCGTTCACCTTCAAACACTTTTTTCAGTTCAGTTGGTTTCAGGTTGTTCAAAAATACAATGGAGCAGACACTCAAAATAAAGGCAACCTTCCAGAGTTTGTTATGTCCACAGCCTTACGCGTTTCATGTTACAAACACTTAGGGGCATATTTATCAAGGGTCGAATTATGAATTGAAAAAACTTCGAAAATCGAATTCAAAAAGACCAGCCGAAATTAAGACAAAGTTCTTTTTTTGGTCAAATATGACCTTTTTTGATCGTATAGGTCCATATTTGCCCGAATTTGAATCGTATGATTTGAAGTTTTTCCCCAAAAAAACCAATTGACTCCAAATATGTTCTTGGAGGTCCCCCATAGGTTAAAACAGCAATTCGGCAGGTTTTAGATGGCGAATGGTCAAAGTTGGATTTTTAAAGAGACAGTACATGATAAATTTCGATATTCAAATTTTCACATTATATCTAATTCGAATTGAATTTGGACTATACCCTAGTCGAAGTACACAAACATAGCTCGAAATTCAAATTTCATTCGAAAATTCACCTCGACCTTTGATAAATGTGTTCATAGGTTCCAGATAGTTCACCAGAAATAAAGACTTTCTCCAATCACTTTCTGTTTGTGACCGTTTTTCTAATATTGAAGCATAAAGTGTCTTTTTTCACCTTCTAAAATATCTCTGGGAGGGGGGGTCGTCGACCCTGTAAACTGTTTTAAATTGATACATTCAGTTGATACATTTCTTATCTTTGTCCCTGCTGAGCAGAATCCCTGAGTTTCATTACAGGCAGCTGTTAGAATTGATACAATAGTTGCTGATACTCCAGAGATGCTGCTGAGAAATGGATCAACTAAATGTAGCAAATTGTAAGTTCAGAATCTGCACCTGAATTACTGAGCTGCCAGACTGAAACACCAGAGAAACAACCTTTAAACTTCAATTTTGGGAAACTGGTAAAAAAATAAAAGATGGAAAGTAATTGAAAAAAATCTGGAACACAATCTGAAAACAACTGAACTGAAAAAAAGTATTTGGAAGGTAAACAACCACTTTAAAGCATAATTTTTTCCCCTTAGTGCAGGACTATAATAGAGTATACAAAACGTATCCTTTATCTGAAAAGTCTTTGTTTTTTCCCATTGATAATCGCTGGTATTTGATTATTAGATTAAATCAAATGTTCCAGTGATTCTAGGAACGATCATGTTAAATCTGGTTTTTGCCCACTAGAGGGAGTACATAGCACAGGTTATATTCTCACAGACAGACGTTCTACAGTCGTGATACTGGGACCACTAAATGTGAGACAGGAGCCACGGCAACTTTTTGTTTATTTTGCATGAAAAATAATTATAATCCAGTTACAACGATTAAGAGGATATGTTTGAATGTTAGCTTTCCCTTGATACCCATGTGGCTGGTGTCACCGCTTGGAAATAGTAACAAGATATGCGCTGCCCGAAAACTAGACATAGACAATGCTGTTAAACTGCCTGGTTTGTAGTGAAACGGCTTTTAGGGTGACAATATGCCCCTATAACATGGAAGCCCAATCTGCCCGTCCCTCTCCCATCCCCTATTCACAATCCAAATGAAGTTTCCCCACACATTTACTGGGCTGCACCCTATTTTATCCCAATTAAACCCCTAGAGGGCTATTTATTAAAGTCAGAATGCCGAAAACTATAAAACTGTAAAATTCTCAGGATTTTCAGGATTTAATAAGCCCTGAGACTGCAAAAAAATCACAATATGAAAAATCCAGCATCTCAGACCTGCCGAGGTTGTATATTAGTCAATGGGAGAGGTCCCTATCCTATTCGGAAGTTTTTGTGGTCTACGCTGGAATTAGTTATACAGGAAAAAACACAGAAAAAATCATGCAATTCAGGTTTTCGCTTCATTTTATCGAGTTTGTCCCCAATCCAATTAAGTGAAAATGAAGGCAATCTTCCACAGTTTATGTCCACACCTTACGCGTTTTGTGTTACAAACACTTAGGGGCACATTTACTAAGCTCGAGTGAAGGATTCAAAGTAAAAAAACTTCGAATTTCAAAGTTTTTTTTTGGGTACTTCGACCGTCGAATAGGCTACTTCGACCTTCGACTACAACTTCGACTTTGAATCGAACAATTCAAACTAAAAATCGTTCGACTATTCGACCATTCGATAGTCGAAGTACTGTCTCTTTAAAAAAAACTTTGACTACCTACTTCGGCACTTTAAACCTACCGAGCACCAATGTTAGCCTATGGGGACCTTCCCCATAAGCTTTCTAAGCTTTTTTTGATCGAAGGAAACTAGTTCGATCAATGGATTAAAATCCTTAGAATCGTTCGAAGTTACTGCGGTAAATCCTTTGACTTCGATATTCGAAGTTGAAGGATTTTACTTCGATGGTTGAATATCGAGGGTTAATTAACCCTCGATATTCGACCCTTAGTAAATGTGCCTCTTAGGTTACAGATTGTTCACCAGAAATAAAGACTTTTTCCAATCACTTTCTATTTGTGACCGTTTTTCTAATATTGAAGTGTAAAGTTATATTTTTCACCTTCTAAAGCAACTCTGGGGGGGGGGGATCGCCGACTCTTTAATTGTTCTAAATTGATAAAATGAAGTCTATGGGAGACAGCTTTTCTGTAATCTGTAGCTTTCTGGATAACGGTTTCTGGATAAGGGATCCAATACCTGTACTATTGATAGGGTCTGTTTTCCCTTTAAGACTGCGGCATACAGCCTGTGAGGATTCTCCATTAAGAAGGCGCCAGGCTGTGGCTGATGCACATGAGATATTGACATGGCAGAATAATTTGTAAGTCCTTCCCATGTTGGGGATTAGCATATAAATAGCAGATGCAATGGTGACCATCACAGCTGAGTACATTTCATTTTTACTTTATAAGACAGAATGGGTTTTTAAATGCACAGCCATCAAGCCCGGCTGAAAGACAAATGAAGTTTAGAGTTCACGTTCCTGTTCTTTATTTATTTGCAGCAAAGCAGAAGGAGCGGCCGGCACATAAAGAGGTTTTGTTAGAGCTCCAGATAGCGGAGGAAATTAATTGGGAAGTGTATTTAATAGAAGGAGCTGGAGCTACTTTATCTCCTACTTTAGTTCAATTTACTTTATTCTGCGCTGTCAGCTGATGAGATTCTATGTTTTTATGGCCCGACCGTGGTGCTTGTTTAATTGCCAGGACCCCGGTCGTTTCTAAGTGTGCGGCGTCCAAAATGGTTACATTCATTTTTCTTATCTTCTTTTTATAGCGTCACCGTGGCATGAGCATCACCCCCGCAGGGGAGCGCAGGCGCATGTAGGCGCCAAACGCAGGTGGGACACAGCATGTTGCATTTTACCTGATTCAGCGTCTGTGTGAGTACAGACCCCTTCACAATAATTGAGTGTGTCTTCTCCTGCGCTCCCCTGCGGCTGAACGGAAGAAAGCGCAGCGCAGGAAAAACCGCCCGTGTGTAAGAGCCCTTAGAGTAGGTACGGGATCTATTAACCGGAATCCTTGAAACCAGCAGTTTTCCAAATAAGGGATCTGGTAAAAATCGAAATCATTTGAGTGTGGAAAAAACCCAATAGGATTGTTTTGTCACCAATATGGATTTCTGCAGCTTAATTGAGATCAAATACAAATTACTGTTTTGTTATTACACAGAAAAAGGAAATATGTTGCTAAAAAAAATGCTTAAAAAGGACTTCCTGTAATTCTGAGCTTTCTGGGTGACAGGTTTCCTGATAAGGGATCCCTTAACTTGCTTTTTACCTACTGGGATGCCCTAACCCTGCCCGAACATATAGGCAGAGAAAAAAAATGTTTTGTTTCTTTATTTGAATACAGGTCTAGGACCTATTATCCAGAATGCTCGGGACCTGGGGTTTCTGTAATTTGGATCTTCATACATTAAGGGTTTTTTTTTTTTATCAGAGTCTGAATTTATTTCAATATTTTCTGAAAAAAACTCTTGACCAAATCCGCACGGGTTTTTTGGGCTTATTTATTAATACACTTTCCCGAAAATTTTGTTTGTGGGAAAAAAACGCTAGAAATCTGATTTTCACGTTTTTTTTTTCAGATTTTTCACCCGAAAACTCGAATTTTTGCCCAAAAACGTTGGGGTTTTGCATGAAACCCAGTGCACATTAAAAAATCATTGGGACTTCTCCCATTGACTTATATACAACCTCGACAGGTCTGAGATGCCAGATTTTCAGATTCAGACTTTTCCATCCTCTGGGTTTATTAAATTTCGAAAAATTTGTGATTTTTTTTTTTAAAAGTCCAATTTTATTTAAAAAAATCAGAGTTTAGTAAATAACTCCCTAAGTCTACTAGAAAATCATGTTTTTGCTTCCAATATGTAGTGATGGGCGAATCTGAGCCATTTACTGCGAAATCCGTGAAACGGCAAAAAATTTGCGAAACGCATTGAAGTCAATGGGCGTCAAAATAATTGATGTGCATCAATTTTGACGTGAGCGACAATTTATATGAACGCGACATTTTGGTCCAAATACATTAAAGTCAATGGGTGTCCGATTAATTTTGCCGCGTGAGACAATTGTCGTGAATTAATTTGCTTGCGTGGAAATTCTGCGTGAATTCGTGTCTGGCAAATTTATTCGCCCATCAGTACCATTAAGGCTTAATTATATCTCAGTTGGGATCAAGTACAAGCTACTGTTTTATTATTACACAGAAAAAGGAAATCATTAAAAAAAAATTGCTTAATAAGGACTTCCTGTAATTCTGAGCTTTCTGGATGACAGGTTTCCTGATAAGGGATCCCCTGGACACTTTGTCGCTCAATGTTCTCACTGTAATTGTGCTTTATGGCAAGTGAATGGGTGCGGAACACTCCGGCCTGGCTCAGCTGTTCTGTGATAATCTCATGTTTACTCCGATGCCCATCGTGGATTCTGCGTGTGATTATTTATCATCCTACCATTTAGCAATTCAGTTGAAAAGGGAATGTTCTGGGTAGTGATGGGCGAATTTATTCGCCAGGCGCGAACGAGACGCAGGCGCCGTTTCGCAAATTTTTCGCTGTTTTGCGAAATTCGCAAATTTTTCGGCGAAGCGAAACGGCGCAAATTCGCCCATCACTAGTTCTGGGCAAGGCCACGACAGGCACAAGGAGTAGTGGGGTCGAACGCTTGCTCAGAACAAGTTTTGTTTCTTAATTTGAGCAGACGGCTGTGTAGGGCTGAGTAAGTAAAATCATTAACACAGTCGGTGTCTGAACCCAAAATGCCTGGAAACCACCAAATAATTCCATTGTGTAACAATCGGGAGATGTGAGAGCTGTTTGGGCAAAACAACACACCAATCAATTATTTTCATAATGAAGATGCCGTTTTATAGTGAAAGAAGGGAGAATAAATGTGGCCATTAGCAATGGGCTAATGTATTCGCCAGACATGGATTCACTGCGAATTTCCAGATTTCACCAGTCGATGAATGTTTTAGAGAAAGTGGAAAATTCTCTGCAACAAAACAATAGTTGCTCGTCAAAATTGTTCGGGCGCCCATTGACTTTAATGCATTTGCATAAAAGAGTTGCGCGTATAAAAATTGTCGCTCGTGACGAAATAATTTTGATGCCCTTTGACTTCAATGAGTTTCGTGAATTTTTCCGGAGTTTCGAGAAATTTCTCGGCGAAGGGGAAACAGGACAGATTCGCCCATCACTAATGGACATACCAGTAATGTAAATAAGGAGAGTTGGGCCCTGGTCCAGGCCGTGCAGCTGGGCCCCCCACTGGACGCAGTTTTCGTGCGTCTTTGCATTTTCACGAGTGTATGGAGGCCACAAGGGGGTGCAGGCCTCGGTGTGATTGCACCCCCTGCACCCCTGGTAGTTAAGCCCCTGGGACATACTCTTGTTTGGTGAGGTTACCAAACTATCAATGGTTAACCTGATTTGGATTCCTAATAAGGTCTGTAGGGAGTTCAGTTTGGAGAGGACCAGATACATCACTGTAGTCTTTGCCTGATTGTAACCTGTATAATAGATATTTGTGGGGCAGGCAAGTGAACAGATTTATGGGTCTCTGTATTTCCATCAGTTGCCACAATGAGGTGTCCTAAACCCTGAAATGTAGAATTTCACAACTTGATCTGTCTGAAAGTAGATGTAGTCATCTGTACAATTATATGTTAAGCAAGAAGTGCTGCAAAAAGACAATGTAGATCAACACTGGCTGTGGCACTGACACATTTATTGTAAATATGTAATTTTTTTCTTCTAACATTTCCTATCCAAGTGTAACATACGGTATCCCAAACGCAGAACTAATTTCAAGATTCCGGTCTCAGCCCACTCTTCTGCCTATAGCAGTCGTCTTTGGCTTTGGGAGGAGCCTTCCGCTACTCAGATGCCTCCAGGTCTTATTCCGGGAGAACCAGGGAGGAAGTTCAGGGTGACGAACTTGTACGAAAGGGTCGAAGTCGAGGAACAGGCCGGGTCAATAAAAACAGGCAATGCGGTACCAATTGGAAAGCAAAAGCAAAGTCCGCGTCACAGGCCAAGGTCAAACACAGAGAAATAGCGCAGCACCAAATCATGATCCAAAGAATAGTCAAACACAGGCAAGGGTCAGTGCAGGCAGCAGCAATGCAAAGTCAGGGACAAGCAAGGAACTGAATAATATAACTGGAAGCACACCCAGGAACTTATAAAAGGACCTTTACGTTGGGCAATGCAAAACAGGGACATGCAGCTTAAATATTTGAATTATGCGCCAGTGCGATGACATCAGACGCGGATGCAGGAGAAAAGCCGGAAAGGCATGAGCAGTGCATACCCGGAAATGCCAGAAGGACGCAGCTCACACGTCAAGAACTTTGAGTACAAGAACATGGCGGGGGTCCCCGTTGCACCCCCACTAGATCACAAAGTAATATTCTCCTTTTTTCTTCTTGTATAAAGGTCCCCCCCATTATTCTATTACTGACTGGCTGTAACATTGTCTTCTTCATAACCCACTGATTGGATCAGGGAAATTAGGGCTGTCACTTGTTCCAATAAGGGGCAGGGCTACTCCAAAGTGGTTGTTAATGGGAAACCCCACACAGACATATCAGAGCACTAGGGCCATAGCCCATACCTCCCAACTTTCAGAGCACAGCTGTCCCAAATTGTAGTTAGAATGTTGCCCTGCTTTACTTTGGTTCCACCCAGACAATTCTCTGCTCCCTGCAACTCAAGAAAAAAAAGATCAATCATGGAATGGCTATTTTTGCAGTGATCTTACTGGTACATCTGGGGTTAGGTTGTCCCTTTTATTTAGTGATTATACTGAAAAGTCTAGGGGCACATATAGGGTTTATATGCTGTTTATCCGTTCGTGATGGGTGAATTTGGGGTGTTTTGCTTCGCCTAAAAATTTGCGAAACGGGCGGTTTTTGGAAAATGCACCAGCGTCCAAAAAAACGCACGCCGGCGTACATTTTTTTTGGCGCCAACGAATTATCGTGGCGCTTTCGCGAATCTATGCGGCGGTGAATCGCAGAAATTCGCAGCGAATTCGCGCCTGGCGAATAAATTTGCCCATCACTTTCCATTCTCTGTAGTATTTATACTGGCGGCTGTGGGGCGTGTGAAATGGGTGTGGTATTTAGGGGTGTAGCCACAAAGTGGGCAGGGTCAAAACATTTTATTTGGTGTGCACACCAGATCTTTTTTTTTTTGTAATAGACATGGAGGGAAATGCCGGCATAGGTTGTTCTTCTGTTCAAACTATTATTCAGTAGGAATTAGGGATGCACCGAATCCACTATTTTGGATTCGGCCGATCCCCCGAATCCTTCATGAAAGATTTGCCCGCATACCGAACCGAAACGGAATCCTAATTTGCATATGCAAATAAGGAGTGGAAAGGGGAGAACATTTTACTTACCCTAATTTGCATATGCAAATCTGGATTCTGGTTTGGCCGGGTAGATGGATTCAGCCAAATCCTGCTGAAAAAGGCCGAATCCTGGATTCAGTGCATCCCTAGTAGAAATAACCTCTTATATTTGCTCATAGCCTATTCCGAGGTTTGTCATAAAACTCTTCAAACTTAAAGTTTATTGAATTCTCTCAAGAAAACACCCCAAATCACTGCAGGTACCCCCAAATGTAACCGTCTCCTCCTGCCGTAGAGGTCAGAGCAAGGTGCATGGCCTGTGTTTGCCAATTAAAATTATAAGTATTAGACACGAAGACTAATCATAATGTTTTTATGAAAATGACCCCCATATGTGCAGCCTGGCGCTATATGTTATGCATTGTAGCTCCAAACTCACCTTTTTAGGAAATTAAAACCCATAAATTCAGTTTAGTGTTTGATATGCAACGCTGTCTCCCCCAGCCGCAACGCCCCCTAAAACCTTGGGTTGCTTTTCACCTTTCATAAATTCCCGGGTGAGATTTTCTTATACCAAAAAAAAAATAATTTTCAGCTCCGCGGCTCATTGTTATTCAAACTTGATTGATGGTCGTCATTTACCCGGCGAGGAAGTTAAGTGCCGCTGTCATTTCCAAGAGTATAATTGGGACGTTTCACAGGTCAGTGATAGTGGCAGGGTTTCTCTTTTGATTAGTGTTAGACTGATAACAAAAATTACAGTTTCCCCTGATTGATGGGCCCCTTAGTGTCTAAATGCAGCGGTCACGCATTGTACCTGAACAAAATGAATTTGCATCCGATTATGAGCCTCGGCGTTGATCTTCTGCTTCTTCCTATTAAAGGAGGCAAAGATATGAAGAACTGATCCTTTCAATCAATAGCTATGAAAGTGCGTATTAGGGATGCACCAAATCCACTATTTTGGATTCAACCAAACCCCCGAATCCTTTGCTAAAGATTTGGCCAAATACCGAACCAAATCCTAATTTGCATATGCAAATTAGGGTGGGAATGGGAAAACATTTTTTACTTCCTTGTTTTGTGACAAAAAGTCACCAGATTTCCCTCCCTGCCCCTAATTTGCATAAGCAAATTAGGATTCGGTTTGGCCGGGCAGAAAGATTTGTCCGAATCCGAATCCTGCTGAAAAAGGACGAATCCTGGCCAAATCCCGAACCGAATCCTGGATTCGGTGCATACCTAGTACGTATGTGTGTGTGCCTTTATATCTCCATAATATTCACCCAAGTCAAGGGCTACAGCTGTGGGATAGTGTGTGTAGTAAAGCAAGAGAATGGGGCAGATTCACTAAAGGACAAAGTGGCTGCCGCTAGCGAAAATTTCCCAGAAATCTCATCCGCAGGGACATCGCCAATTTACTAACAGACTTTAGGAAAATTCACTAGTGAATGAGTACATCGATAATGAAGTTTTGTGCCCATTCGCCAGGCGAATTTTCGCTCCGCCAAACAATCGTTACTAAAGTCAGAATTTTTCATTACATTACCCCTTTCGCCAGAGTTTCCTTCCCCAGCTTAGACCTGTCGAGCTGATAAGATGAAGCGACATCCTCCTCAATCTTATGTCAGTGACATCATATCCTGTATGCGGAAATGTCGTAAAAATTATTAAAAAAAACAAAAAACGCTGGCGTCTTTTCATATTTTAAAGTGGGATTGTCTTTAAAGGGGAAGTAAAGTCTAAAATAGAATAAGGCTAGAAATGCTGTATTTTGTATACTAAATATAAACAAACTTACTGCACCACAAGCCTAATCAAACAAATGATTTATGCTTTCAAAGTTGGCCACAGGTGGTCACCATCTTGTAACTTTGTTATACATCTTTGCAAGACCAAGACTGTGCACATGCTCAGTGTGGTCTGGGCTGCTTAGGGATCATCATAAATTATCAAAACAGCACAAGTCAAATAATATCTGCCAGAAGCGGATACAACAAGACTGATTAATAATCAGAATATACAGACTGCACTGGGTCCTGTGTTGTCATGTAAACTAATGTGGATTTTATAGTTTTTGTATTGTTTAATACAAACTTTATCCAACTCTGCAGAACCAGTGGCTGCAGCAAAATAATCCTCCAAATAGAATCTCAGTTTATCTGTTTAAATCTGGCTCCATGATCTTTGTCCCTGCAGCTGGAGTTGGAAACAGTAAAGGGGATGTAAAGGCAAAAATAAAATCCAATACAAATCTCTACACAGTCACCAACTGCTCTACAGGGAAACAAACAAAGCTGCTTGAGTTCTGCATGGCTGGGAAGTAAGGCGAGGGCTCCCCCTGCTGTTCATAAGTATGATTGTTTCCCTGCTCAGCAGTTAGGGACCGTCTGACAATTCCTATCCACAGCAGTAAATGAAGGGAGAATTTCACTGCATACAGTCAGGTTTCTTATAAAAACCGTACACATTTTTTAATTAAAGTATATTGGGAATAGGTTTCTTTTTCATTAAAGAATGTAAAAATGGGATTTTATTTTTTTGCCTTTCCTTGCCCTTTAAGCCCAATGGGCACCCTGTTGATGGACCCTAAGGGGTTTTAAATATCCAGAGACCTTGTATATGATCATCCTAAGAAAGGTTTTTATGCGACATTCTTAAAAAGTCACGGTTTTCTTTTTTTTTGTTGATCTGATTTTTCCGTGGTTTTTTAGTTATAAATAAGGGTAAATTGTGGATTCTAGTTTGGTCGGATTTTTTATTTTTTTTAATTAATCAGAAAAATTCGGATCTTCGTAAATAACCGCCTTAGTAATGATGATGATGATGAGTTTGAAGAGGTCCCCGAGAAGGAAGGTTAGGAGGTTCACATTCCAGACCACCTTGGGGAAGAGAACTGCGAGTTTGCCCAGCTGTGAGAAGCTTTATGCCTGTCTGTTACTGCAGCAGTAAAGTAAATAAACAGCCATTATCAAGTAATAAAGTGATCAGCGGGTAATCTCTGTGACTGCTGCGAGGAAGTTATTAGAGAGATCGGGAAGCCGCGATTGGCCCTCGATAAACAAATACTTTGTAGGAGAAGAAGAGACTCCGGCTTATTTCATCCAGTCGTGTAGTTTAGTGCCGCTGTTATGTCGACTACAAAGGAATATTTATAAAAGGCTATTTATTTTCCCCTGGATGAAAAATATACAGCTTTAAATGCCTTTTGTATTAAATGGGTTTTTGGTGCTCTGCGATCACAGTAAATCTGTTTAATTAAATCCAGTTCTACGATGAGATGACACCCACACAATTACTTTCCACAGGAGGTCTCGGGGGGGGGGGGTATACAAAAGAATAAAACATTATTACGAGGCATCCTACGAGAAGTAATTTATAAATGGAAATAGAATACTAGACATTAGCCAGAAAGGGATATCTGCATAGGGCTGCCTTGCTGAATTGTAACTGCAGAAAATATTTATTTGCACCTCTTGTTAAAGGGTAACTTACTAAGCAAACCTTTAACAAGAGGTGCAAATAAATATTCTTTGTTGCTTTGTTTTAAATTGGTTAATGTTCTTTGTTTGAACAAATCTGTTGTATTCGAGTGCTTAGGCCACATGCGAGTCTCTAGTGCTTCAAATCAATCTCAGAACGGTGTCTAATATTTTTCTGGGGCAGTTCAACAGTTGGACAAAAGACTTTTTTGATCTTTCATGCAAAATGCACTGGGCTAAGCTGATTGGCTGACTATATATGGGCACCTTTGTGTTCATGGATAACCTTACAGGCCTGAGCTATGTAGGACCACCTTAAAGGCCTGAGCTATGTTGGACCACCTAACAGGCCTGAGCTATGTACGAACACCTTAAAGGCCTGAGCTATGTAGGACTACCTTAAAGGCCTGAGCTATGTTGGACCACCTTACAGGCCTGAGCTATGTAGGACCACCTTAAAGGCCTGAGCTATGTAGGACCACCTTAAAGGCCTGAGCTATGTAGGACCACCTTAAAGGCCTGAGCTATGCAGGACTACCTTAAAGGCCTGAGCTATGTAGGACCACCTTACAGACCCCAGCTATGTAGGACCACCTTAAAGGCCTGAGCTATGTAGGACTACCTTAAAGGCCTGAGCTATGTTGGACCACCTTACAGGCCTGAGCTATGTAGGACCACCTTAAAGGCCTGAGCTATGTAGGACCACCTTACAGGCCTAAGCTATGTAGGGCCACCTTAAAGGCCTGAGCTATGTCGGACCACCTTACAGGCCTGAGCTATGTAGGACCACCTTACAAGCCTGAGTTATGTAGGACCACCTTAAAGGCTGGAGCTATGTAGGACCACCTTACAGGCCTGAGCTATGTAGGACCACCTTACAGGCCTGAGCTATGTAGGACCACCTTAAAGGCCTGAGCTATGTAGGACCACCTTACAAGCCTGCGTATGTAGGCCCACCTTAAAGGCCTGAGCTATGTAGGACCACCTTAAAGGCCTGAGGTATGTTGGACCACCTTACAGGCCTGAGTTATGTAGGACCAACTTAAAGGTCTGAACAATGTCGGACCACCTTAAGGCTGGAGCAATGTAGGACCACCTTAAAGGTCTGAGCTATGTAGGACCTATGTAGGACTTTATGCTGGGAACTATAAAGTTTGAAGATCTTCCTGGTTCAAGCCAACACATGTGCCAATGATATTATTTTGTAACATATTTGGTAAGCGTGTGTTGGGAAGACAATCCTGACTGAAATCTTTGTACCATGGCTATTAGTTTACTTCAGGGTTTAAATATTTAGTCGCCCGGTTCATGGGACATCAGCAGAGGAGTCACAGCTCTTTAGTTCTGATTGTCCCAAGAGGACAAATGCCATTGGCTTTTACTTTTACAGTTGCTTAGTTATATTTTTATTTACCCAAAACTGTTTGCCTCTTTTAAAGAGTCCCCTTAATATTTCCATGGGTTTCTTGTAAAATGTGGAACAGGGTAAACAAACATGTTTCAAGATTTTGCTTTCCTTGACTGAACTAATATTGAGTTGTATAATCAGTTTTTCTGTGCTGAACATCTGTGTTACATGGACTCCACCAACTTCCAACAACCTGTTCCACAATTCTTCTGCATTTCTTGCCTCATAAACACCATTTTTGGTGTCACCCCACAAGTTTTTTATTGTGGGGTCTGGGGATTGGGCCTCTTCATAACGTTAATCTTGTTGGTGTGGAACAAAGATGTTGCTCAGTTACTGGTGTGTTCGGGCTCATTGTCTTGTTGAAACCCATGACCTTTTCAAGTATTTGGATTGAAACTGATCCATAATCCCTGGTATGAGATAAATAGGCCCAAAACCACAGTATGAGAAACATCCCCATATCATGATGCTTGTGCCACCATTAGTGATGAGTGAATCTATACCGTTTCGCTTTGCCAAAAAATTGCCAAAACTCAGAAAAATTTGAGATTGTAAGCTCTTCAGCTCTTCAACAATGGGACTTTGCGGGGCTTCTTGCTGATAGCTTGGCTTCACATAGACGTCTTCTAATTATAACAGTATCACAGGTAACTTTACTCCTTCTTTCATCATTGGCTGAGTCTTTGCCATTTTGGCTATTATTCTATCCATTCCAGTGACAGTTTTCCATTTCCTTTAAAGTCTTTCAGGTTTTGATTTCCATTTTCTGCACTTCTTTCTGAGCTCACTTATTGAACCCCACACTATTATTTGGAACAAGCCTCAAACGAGTGATTCAATGATACAGAATCAGCAGGATGTCATGACTGTTGGGTGTGTTGGGTATTTATTACTCTACTACACCTACTAGTAAATGATTTGCCATGTAGAATTATAATTTTGGCCAAAAACAGTGATTGATCAGATTAGTGATGTTGGACTGCTATTATTATGAACACAACTGTATGGGAAAATATGGTTGCAGCAATCGTTCTTCAGTACTTCCAAGGATAAGCATTTACCTTTATATTCACCTTAATAGACCTTCAACCCCCCAAGAATTAGGGAAGCAGAGTTCCAGACGCCCCAGTCTCAGATATCCATGATCTCTAATGTATCACCTACAACTTATACACAAGCTTGTGCGGCACTTTGAGATCTCCTCAAGCTGTGGATGTTTGACTTGCACTCTATACAGATTATGTTTGAGTGACAAACTTGAACAGACCTTATCTTTATAACGGACCTTTGACTCCATAATTCTACATTAAATCTGTAGAACATTGGCTGCATTATTGCTGTGTCTTTAATAGAAATGACTTACCTACTTGGGGGCAAATTCACTAACCTCCGAAAATTCACCAGCAACGGCTTCGCTCACTGCACAACACTTCGCCAGGCGTAGATTCGCCAGGACAACATTAATTCACTAAAATCTGAAGTTGCGTCCAGGTCGCCGAATGATGGTGAAGTTGCGCTAGCGTTACTGAGCCAAGTGAAGCAAAGTTGCGCTAGCGTTGGCTAATTTGCATACGCAGGAAGTTAAATTTCAATGGACGTATATGTTGCAGCAAATACATTACACTACACAAGCCCGGGAAACCTTAATAAAATAAAATTGAGTTGTTATATTGCCCTATACATGAGCCCAGTGTATAGTTTGTGCCATATGTTAGGAAATGTAGGGGGGAACCCGGTTACCCAAAAAAAATTACGCTCTTTTGTAGCCTATCACCCTGAAAAAAATGAAAAGTCGCCAGCGTTTTTTGGGACTTAGAAATATCGCTCGAACGAATGGAAATCGTTCGATTTTTAGCGGTCGAAGGAATTCGAATGGTCGAATGGTCGAACGATCGAACGCGAACTCAAAATGCGAACGTTCCCAAACGTTCGCGAACATTCGGCGGACGCGAACGGTCGAAGTTCGCGCAAACTAGTTCGCGGGCGAACAGTTCGCTACATCCCTAATTCCTAATTCCTGGGGAGCGCAGGTAAAAACGCTAGTCTGTAAGAGCCCTTAGTGTGGTCAGGTGTAAAGGGCTCCAAAATGCTTGAAGGCAGCTGAGGCCCCTTCAAATGAGGCTGATCTTTTTAAAAAATATTTCTGGCACTAGATATTCTGTTTTCGTAAACTCAAGCTCCCAGTGCATGCATTGTTTTGTACAATCCCCTTGGATATCCATGTACTAAACTTCATCTGCTGATGTACTTTGTTGGTAAGTACATTGACAGATGGTGGAGCTGCAGCTTCTCTATTCCTTCATGTGTTGCAATTGTCTGTGCTGTCGGGCAGTCGGCCCAAGCAAACAAATCAATTGAGTGGATGGTCCAACCATTCATCAAATGTGATGATCAGATGACAGCCAACGCATAGGACAGTGATCCCCGTCCAGTGTCTCTTGAGCAACATGTTGCTTTCCCACCCCTTGGATGTTGCTCCCAGTGGCCTCCAAGCAGGTGCTTATTTTTTAATTCTTGGTTTAAAGGCAAGGTTTAGTTTCATAAAAACCATGTGCAATGCCAAAAAAAGCCTCCTGTTGGTTGCAAGGCCACATAGAAGCTACCAATACTCAATCACGGCCCTTATTTTGCATGCTCGTGTTGCTCTCTTTTACACTTGAATGTGGCTCATGGGTACAAAAGGTTGGGGACCCCTGGCATAGGGCTTATATAATATTTTTTAACTTTGATTAATAGTCATTTTTTAAATTATACTTTTGGCCCTGTGGATTCCTTTGAGTGCTGGATAGGCCTGTTTTTCTTGTCGATGATCAGTTGGATGCCATACTAGAAATGAATCATGTTGAAGGCAAACTAAAACCTAAAAATGAACATGGCTAGTAATGTTGTATTTTACATAACTCAACTTGCTGTACGAACAAAGTGGTTCAGTAGCCGTATAACAGCAATGATTTAGGTCTTTAAAGTTGTTCACAGGAGCTCGCCATCTTGGATCTTGTTAGGCCATGTTTAGAGTGTCAATGGAGCTGCACATGCTCAGTGTGTTCTGGGTTTATGGTAAGAAGCTAAGCTTAGGGTCATAAGAAAACTAAGGACTAACAATGCTATAGTGATGTGAACACTGGCTTTCAGCACTGTGATTAGAATATGCTTTTATAAGTACAGGTATAGGATCCCTTATCCGGAAACCCGATATCCAGAAAGCTCCAAATTACGGAATGGCTCCCAGTCCCATAGACTCTATTTTATCTAAAAAATCCAATTTTTAAAAAATTATTTCCTTTTTCTCTGTAATAATAAAACAGTCGCTTGCACTTGATCCCAACTAAGATATAATTAATCCTTATTAGAAGCAAAACCAGCCTATTGGCTTTATTTAATGTGTAAATCAATTTCTAGTAGACTTAAGGCAGGAAGACCCAAATTACGGAAAGATCCATTATCCGGAAAACCCCAGGTCCTGAGCATTCTGGATAACAGGTCCCATATTTACAGGCAAATGTCAGCCAGAGGCAGGACAGGACTTCTGCTCTCCATGCAAGTGCAGTAGTAACTTTTGCAAAATGTAAGTATATCTCATTTAATTCCCAATCATTATTAAGCATAAGACACTTTCCAAGCTCCAATATAAACTTTTTATTATTTTAGAGATTCTAGAGAGCCTGTGAAACATCAGTGGCAGTTTCCACTTTTGAGTATTTAATGTTCGGTATAAGCAGTACAGGTATTTGATCTATTATCCAGAAACCCGTAATCCAGAAAGCTCTGAATTACGGAATGGCTGTCTCCCATATACTCCATTTTATCCATTAATCCAAATTTTGAAAAAGAATTTCCTTTTTCTCTGTAATAATAAAACAGTAGTTTGTTCATGATCCCAACTAAGATAAAATTAATCCTTATTGGAAGCAGAACCAGCCTATTGGGTTTATTTAATGTTTACATGATTTTCTAGTAGACTTAAGGCATGAAGATCCAAATTACAGATAGATCCCTGAGCATTCTGGATAACAGGTCCCATACTTGTACTATTGGATAAATCTCCCGTTACCATTGATTGAAAAGCGAACTGAATTCCAGCATTAATCAGTGTAGAGGTGCGCATACAATCCCGGGCCTGAGAAGTGATTATTTTACCCATGTCATTAGTAGGATATAAAACATGATTAAAACAAACAAGTAATTGGATTTTGAAGACGCAAAGTTTCAGAGACTCTGATTAAGGATGTTGTTTTACACAGACCGTTGACTAATAGACTCATAAATTCATCACTAGGAAGTATTTTACTGAGTCCCCACATATCTCAGACCATCGTCTCAGCACCACTGCCCATTGGAATTAAACTCTGTACAAGTGCAGCCTTTATACAAGAAACACAATTTATTCAACTTCTCAATTTCTCAGCAACAGATTCCATATTTGTAATTATATTTCTAAAGGACAGTAATGGATGAGAGACAGAGAAGGGTCTCAGATCAGGTCATACTTACATGTGGAAGCTGCCGTTTTGCCTGTCTTGGTTGAGGTCTTCTCCCTTTAAAGAAACATTTAAAGGCCCCCATACACGGGCCGATAAAAGTGGCCAACAGACCGAAGCGGCAGTTTATTGGCCATCTGAGGGGCGTCCCCAATCGATATCTGGCCCGAGAGTCAGCTAAATGCCGATCGGGCAGAGTGAAAAATCTCGTCAGATTGAGGCCGCATCTGTTCGTTTTGGTGGTCCCGCGATTCAACCTCCCATATCGCCTCCATTCTGATCCGATAGTTGGGCCCTAGGGATCAGCCCGATATCGCCCAACTCAGTGTAGGCATATCGGGGAGAGATCCGCTCGTTTGGCGACATCTCCAAACGAGCGGATCTCCCTGTGCATGGCCACCTTAATGCTACGGTTGGATCATGTCACGTCCTAGAAAAGATGTTTCCAGGAAAGATTGTTCGTTTCAATACACACGTGTGGAGCTGAATCTTCAGATATACAGAAACAATAGAATTCTACCTGTATCTGATGATTCAGCACTAACAATGGCCGATGTTCCTTCAAAGGCGCCCAATCAAAAATTTCCAGGCAGCCCGATCGATGAGCCGACCAATATCCAAGTCTTCTGCTGATATCGGTCGGCTCGTCTCCCACCAGACACGCAGCGAATATCATATGAAGATTTGTTTTGTACGATATTGTTTAGGCATCTATGGCCACCTTAAAGTATGGGGAAATCAGAAGATATTGAAGAGAACCAGAAATCTCTTTATAGACCCCCATTGTGTCTAAACTTTGGCCCAGGTGCCAAATAATCAAAAAAGCAAATTTGGCTCAGCATGTGGGTGGCCAAATCAGGATAGCTAAAGGAGAAAATTACTGTGTGCTGTTTGAAACTGTGTGATATCTAAAATTAGTTAATTTATGTTTAAGTGTCTTTGCAATACAGGGTTTTAAGTGTAACTTGATAAATCGGCCACTAGGTGGTGCAAGAAGGTAATAGAAGTGTGGATGCAATATACTCCTCAGTCACTAGAGGGAGATGGTAAGTCTCGAGTTATAAAAAGGGGACCACATCCTGGTTTTATGGCATTAAGCTGTTCATAGATGTGCAGATTTACCTTTACATCGGACGAACGATCATTCAGTGCCATCTCCTGACCCTCCACTAACCATTCAGATCAAAGTCTTACCATTCAGATCAAATAAAGTATAAAAGAACAGATCAGCGAATGTTCTGCCCCTGACAGCAATTGTACAATATCTATGTCCAACCAAAGCTGGTGACAGTCTCCCACTGAAAATCATACGATCGGCAATACACGTAGAGATATTATCGGCAGCCGACAGTAATCTTTTAACCTGTCCGATCGACCAAACGACCGATCTCCGCCGGACGAAAAATGTCGGGACTCTACACGCACGGTCCGAAAATCGTACGAATCCTCGATTCGCCACTGTTTATAGGCACTTGCCAGCCCCTCCCCACCCCATTCAGGCCTAGGTTCTTCCAAGTTCGGTGCGTTTTAACTTTTTATCATCACTAAGGTTGTCCCTTTTTCCGTAAAAAAAATACCGACCTTCCTATATATTTATCATTTTTCCCTATTAATAACATTGAGATCATTTATACCGGCCAGGCCAGTAAAATAGCGGCCACGTGGCAACCTTAATCATCACTAGTGAACACATGTATCTGCCCCGCAGTCCGTTGCATGAAAAGTCCCATTACTGCTGAACCCAAGACAACTTATAACAAAGTTAAGGACATAATAAAGGCAGAATTGTTTTACAATCTATAATTTCCTGTAAATGTCTAGAAGTTGGACAGATTGGTAGTGAGCTGGACTTTGTTTGAAAAGGAAAAAAAATTGTCAGAATTAGAGCATTCCATTCTCAAGCAGGGGTGTATCTATAGGGGAAGCAGACCCTGCAGGGGGGCACAGGAGGTATAGGGGCCTCACAAGGTCCTAATTGATATACAATTTAAATAAATATTGGTAAAACTGGTCAACCTTGGGGGCCTGAAAAATAATCTGCTGTGGGGCCCAGTAATATCTAGTTACACCACAAGTCTGAATTAGTGATGGGCTAATTTATTAGCCGGGCGCGAATTTGCAGCGAATTTCAGCAATTTGTGAAATTGCAGCTAAAATTTGCCTGCGTCAATTTTTTTTTTGTTTTTGACACCGACGCTAATTTAGACGCCGGCAACAATTAAATGCACGTCCATTGACTTTAATGCGCGTCGAATTGTCACCAGCGGCAGAATTGTCGCCGACGTCAATTTTAATGCCTGTGAATTGAAGCCGGAGTCAAAATTCTCATTTTGCGATTTTTTTCCCCCGCTGTTTTGCGAATTTCGCGGGAAATTTGCGAAGCAAAATGGGACAAGTTTTCCCTTCACCGGTCTGAATTAGTTGCATGCCTTAGAGGCATAAAGAATTGGTGCATCTCATAGGGGTTTATTTATCAAAATCCGAATTTATCCCATTATTTTCTGAAATATACTCTGACCAAGTCCGCACTGGTTACTTACCATTATTTATCTATACATTTTGCCAAAACATTCCAGTTTGGGAAAAATTTTGAATTGAACGAATTTTGTAGATTTTCTACCCGAAAACTCAAGATTTTTTCGGATTTTTGCCCGAAAACCACAAAATCCTCAGATTTTTGCAGATCAGGATATGTTCAGGACTTCTCCCATTGACTTCTACATGAAGTCTGAGATTCTGACTTTTCCCATCCTCGGGGCATAATAAATCCCAAAAAATTAAAAAAAAAATTCACTACATATAAAAAAAAACGTGGATTTTTTGAGTTTTTAGCAGTCGGACTTAAATGATTAACCCCCTTAGACTAATTACAAGAGAGTAGTGTCTGAAATGAAAGGCACAATTCCCACCTAAATAGTAAATGTATGAAAATCCCACCAGAGCGTGAAATCCTTGGCGGCTGCCCAATAGACTGCTCGGGCGCTGCGCGTAGGCTCCTCCACGTTCCACAAGAGATTTTCATTCCGGAGCAGGAAACGTAGATTAAGCGTCTGATCTAATTAGAGCAAATAGACTTGAGGTGTAATATTCCTTTTTTTGCCTCTCCGTATCCCGGTATAATAGCGGAGAAGACATATTTAGATTTTAGCGTAAGCTTACACAGCTGGTAAGAATAAGCCATCTCCATAGTCTCCTTTTATCTCCTTTCACTTCATTTCACGGAGGAGCTTTTATCTCCCATTTTAATCCCACCATTTCTGTCAGGACATAATCTCTTTCTCAAATTTACATTTTAATTACCAGGCCAGTTGTTGTGGGTAAAATCAATAACGTCAGCATTCAGTGGCCTATCTTCCCTGGCCCAGAGCCCGGCCTCTCTATTTCCCGCCATCGATTGATTCCCTCAACGCTCTCCGCTTTATTGCTTCCAGCAAATCGGTGCCATTTGGTCATTTGAGGAATCAAAAAAAATCCCTTTGACCGTTTTATTATTAAAATTGAACATTAACAATAATCTCTTTATAGAATCTACTCATTACTTTGTATCCTTCCTCAGGACCCAAACGCACCCCAGGTACGGCCAGTAATGAGGGAAATTCTAGCGCAAAGACACACAGGGATTATTTTTGTTGTTGTTTTTATTCTTTGTCTTATTTTTGTGTGTGGCACAAGCTGTCTGGGATGATCTTCACTAAACAAGTAATGACCTATAGTGACCAATCACAATTTAAAGGACCAGTAACATCGTTACTTTGCTTGCGCTCCTCTTTAGAAAGTGGTCGGACGATCCATCGTGCGTTGCTCGATTTCTCCTCCCTGCCTTCCTAGAAGATAGCCAGGGAGGAGAAATCGAGCGCCACATGATGGATTGTAGCTCTGTCGCCTTTTCTGAAGAGGAGCCGAAGTGGAGTTTCAGAAAGTTATTTCTTAATAAAGGCTTTGCAATTTTAAAGTTTAATTTGTCTTGGTGGGTTTTTTTCTATGTATACTAACAAATTTTTTTAATTTTTTTTTTTTTTGGATGTTGCTGGTCCTTTAACTTGCATCAGGCCCATAGCACATGTAATATTTTACCACCGGTATATGTAAGACAGTGGAGAAACGCCATGTAGATGGAAACCACTTGTTAGCACTTATGGCAGCCAATGAAAGGCCTAAAAATTTTAATTTTAAAAGGGTGGTTACAGAATGGCCAATTCTAAGCAACTTTTCAATTGACCTTCATTTTTTCTATTTTTTTTCCAATAATTTGCCTTCTTCTTCTGACTCTTTCCAGCTTTCAAATGAGGGTCACTGACCCCATGTAAAAAAAACAAATGCTCTGCAAGGCTACACATTTATTGCTATTGCTACTGTTTATTACTCATCTTTCTATTCAGGCCTCTCTTAATCATATTCCAGTCTAATTCAAATCAATGCATTGTTGCTAAGGTAATTTGGAACCAAGCAACCAGATGGTTGAACTGGAGAGCTGCTGAATAAAATTCTGCTTAGGAATAAAATTAGAAACCTTTCTCAAATCTTTCCTAAGCAGAAGAACATCAGAGCAGCCTCTTTCTTTCTCCTGACAACTTCCTTGACTACTTGGTGGTCAGACTGGTGGGAAACTGACCAGCAGGTGGCGCTGTTGGAATAAAATTCATTCATATTAACAGTACATGTAAATAATGAATGTACACCGCAAAAGTGCTTTTTTACATTCACTTATTTTAAAAGTTTACTTATCCTTTAGGCTAGCGCCAATGGACAGAAAGCTGGAGCCTGGAAGTTGTCCAAACTCTTTTTAATTTACAGCCGAGTTATTCAAGTCACAGGTGAAATCAAAAGCATATTTCATGGTATGTCTCTTGTTGTACTGCATTGCTTTTATACTCTGCCATAAAACAGAGGGCATACCTCTGAACCACACAGCTATATTACGTATAGGATCGCTTATCCGGAAACCCGATATCCAGAAAGCTCCGAATTACGGAATGGCTGTCTCCCATAGACTCCATTTTATCCAAATAATCCAAATTTTTTAAAATGATTTCCTTTTTCTCTGTAATAATAAAACAGTCGCTTGTACTTGATCCCAACTAAGATATAATTAATCCTTATTGGAAGCGAAACCAGCCTATTGGGATTATTTAATGTTTATATGAATTTCTAGTAGACTTAAGGCATGAAGACCCATATTACGGAAAGATCCATTATCCAGAAAACCCCAGGTCCCGAGCATTCTGGATAACAGGTCCCATACCTGTACTAGAGATATGCCAAACTAACGAAAGATAATTTACTTCTGCAAAGTCACAAGGCGACCACTTTATGGCTCCAGAAGATGCACAAACCGTTTCTTAGAGGTTTCTCACCTCCCACTTATATGTACTAGTTAAATAGCAGAATAGTCCTTTTTTTCTTACAAAAACCCCTGAAAGCTCATTTTTAATATAGTCTTTTGTTTTTCATTGACCTGGGCCGCCAGCATCACAGGGGCCCCTTTGGGGAAAAAATGTGATAAAAGTCAAAATTTCATGTTTAATAATTAATATCAAAAACATCAGTAGTGCACCTGCAACAGCCAGTCTGTGATTAAGAGGACAGACACTGCCAATTATGTTTCAGATAATCATCTATTGTCTGCTGTAAATGATAAGGATATTATTTTAGGGGTTGTTCTGTGACCATATAAAGGCACAAGGCTGCAGGCTGAGTTATACAGGGAACTCTGAGTATCACTCATGTATTATAAGGGAAAATGTACCCCCTACTGTAAATAATAAGGATATTAGAATTCAATGAGGGGTTGTTCTGTGACCATATAAAGGCACAAGGCTGCAGGCTGAGTTATACAGGGAACTCTGAGTATCACTCATGTATTTTAAGGGATAATGTAACCCCTACTGTAAATGATAAGGATATTAGAAGTCACTGAGGGGTTGTTCTGTGACCATATAAAGACACAAGGCTGCAGGCTGAGTTATACAGGGAACTCTGAGTATCACTCATGTATTATAAGGGATAATGTACCCCCTACTGTAAATGATAAGGATATTAGAAGTCACTGAGGGGTTGTTCTGTGACCATATAAAGGCACAAGGCTGCAGGCTGAGTTATACAGGGAACTCTGAGTATCACTCATGTATTATAAGAGATAATGTACCCCCTACTGTAAAGGATAAGGATATTAGAAGTCACTGAGGGGTTGTTCTGTGACCATATAAAGACACAAGGCTGCAGGCTGAGTTATACAGGGAACTCTGAGTATCACTCATGTATTATAAGGGATAATGTACCCCCTACTGTAAAGGATAAGGATATTAGAAGTCACTGAGGGGTTGTTCTGTGACCATATAAAGGCACAAGGCTGCAGGCTGAGTTATACAGGGAACTCTGAGTATCACTCGTGTATTATAAGGGATAATGTACCCCCTACTGTAAATTATAAGGATATTAGAAGTCACTGAGGATCTCATATACAAATGCAAGGCAGTTGGCTGAATTTTCTCAGTGAGGACTATATTTTACCTCACGAGGAAACTTCGTGTGACTTCAGAAAATGAAGAGCTCCGAGTGTCATCCCGCTGGCGATTTACATTCTAGTCGGCGGGAAGGCATTTAGGGGAGATTAGTCGCCCGAAGAAGAGGTGATTTGTTGCTGGGCGACTAATCTCCCTCGGTAATTTTAGCGTGTCACCACCCTAAAGGAGAAGAAGGCCGCTTATTGCCAATAGGTAAACCACAATAGTGCAGGATAGAACGCTATATTTATTCTACAGAATACTTCACCAACCCTGAGTAAAAAGCTCTACAAGCTCTGTTTGTTTAGGATAGCAGCTGCCATATTAGCTTGGTGTGACATCACTTCTTACCTGAGTCTCTCTCCCTGCTCACTCATAGCTCTGGGCTCAGATTGCAGCAGGAAGGGAAGAGAAGCAAACTGAGCATGCTCAAGCCCTAGCCCTGGAGGTTTAAGCTGAAAACAGGAAGTCTGATACAGAAGCCCATGAGTACACAATAGAAGGAAAGAAATGTGGTGTTTCTTTTGACAGAGGACTCAGAGCAGCATTACTTTGACGGTTTACTGGTGTATTTATGTAGACCTGTATTTATGTTTAACCTTTCCTTCTTAAGCTTCTAAAAAATGCCTTACTCTTTTAAGATAAGATAAGATTGTCATTTTCTTCTTCCTTTTGGGAGTTGATCCCTGATGTTAAGTTGCTCCAACCTCCTAATCTTCTCTGTTTCACATTCTGCTCTTACAGTAAAGCAAGGCCAGAGCCAGTGTTACCCGCGGGCACCTTGGGGCATTGGATCTTTCAGCCTGTAGTAACTTGTTAGTGCTCAGGGATGAGGACAATCCAGAGGAGGCAGGTCCCTGTGCAGCCGCTTGAGAAATTGCATCTTTTTAATAACTCCTGCATTGATTCTCACCTGCCTTCCAACAGTTGCCAATTTTCTTTTTCCCAGCCGCTAAACTCTCGGACAATAAAGGAAAAGCTTTAGGGTCTCAGCAGCGCCAAAAAGCTCCCGTTCAGAATTCTATTGATTTCACGCAAAGGCTTTTAAATTGCTCCTTCATTTTACTCCAAGTCAAGTCCAAATCTAATAAGATTGTGTATTTTAGTTCTGCAGGGTTAAGCCATTGATTCATTTCTTCAAGTTCCTAAACTGTTACGCCTTTTATTATTGCCGAGTAAGCTCTTTATTCACAATGGGCTTTAGCGACTCATCAGTTCTGTACATTGGGATTCCACCTACATAGCAGACTTGGATGCTGCCTTGCATTGTGTCCATAACTCAAGAGGAGAGACCAGTAGACCCCATGTTTATATATTTCTGCACAGTTCTCTTAAAATATCACAATTCATTCTATTTATAAAAACGCCAAAATGTAAAGGCTTACGCTAAGGTATCTTACAGACATTCAGACTATTTTGAATATGAACACAAAGGTGCAATCTCCACCAATGACAGAATTGCTCAACTGCCTCCCATGCTTACTTTTCCCATGAAAACTATGGGATCCCCTTTCCCATATAGAGCATGTTTGTTAAACCCAAATATCAGTTCTTAATTGAACTTGTGCTTATGTTTTGGGTTTCTTTGCAGCAGTGTTCCATGCCAACTTTAATAGGGGCAGCAGCAGAATGGCTGAAAGGATCTAACACATTCAACTTGTTCTCTGGTTGGTTACTCAGAACTCAGTTCACCATATATGTATATGAGCTTACATTCTAGACAACCAGAATAAATATATATTGATTTATTTCAGACTGGAGGGACCCAGAGCTGATGAGAGAGATCGAGCAAGCTACATAGATGGATCTCGGCTCATCCAAGTGTCCCGGGAAAGGGAAAGGTTGCAAAAGAGAAAGTCAAAGAAGAAATACCCAAAACTGACAGATCTGAAGCAGAAAGCCAACACCTCCTGATCACAGCTTGAGAAGAAAGTATTCAACTTTTAAGATTCTTTATGATTTTTCTACATCTATAGCTTGGTGTTAATTGTAACAAACTGGAATAATCTGAGGACAAAAAACATGGATTTTTTTAAGTAAAGAATCTCCACTTACCAAAAGATAACCAGGCAACACTTCATCGAAGGTCTCATTTCTCCTTGACGGATTTATTTTGCAAAAATTTTGCATTTACAGTAAACTTATGCAGTCTATTGGCCATTAGTGAATCACCCCCCCCATCATTTTAAAATGTGTCCAGTGTGACTCTCCTTAATATGATTTAAAGGTCCTGATAGCCATAAAAAAAAAATCTTATACAAAATAGCAGTAAAACATTGTCACCTCATGTCATTTATTTATAGGTATAAGGAGCTGGCTGTCATCTGATCCAAAAGTTGGGTAATGTCCTATTTGGTCATCACACAAAAAAGTGTCTTCCCAGAACGTGAGGCTCATCCACCTGGGAGGTCTTGGGGGGCTCACCCTGAAAGCCCAATATGGTGAGATTTTGGGTAGAATGCCTGTTTGGTCCCATATATACCAGTATATTCCCAGCTAAGTCAATTGAGTTGACATTTAGCATGAACCAAAGTTTGCTTTCCTATGATTTTCATTCATCCAGGTCATTGTATATCTAGTATAGGTAAATCTAAAAACAACTGGACTTGCTGAGTAATCAATGAAGACGTTTCACTACTCATCCGAGCAGCTTCTTCAGTACAACTGACTGGTGTGGGAAGTTCTCGGCATATAAACTCTTCCACTAATCCAATCACAATGGCCCATCTGAAGAAATTTACAGAGTAATAGGTGCCAATGTTTGCTCTCCTAGATATTTTTGGAACAGAGGCTTCATGTCTTCTCCACCAATGTTTTTGTGTATATGAAACCTTGTCAATGAGGTGGGGAGCTAAACAAAGATTTGTACTCCAAGCGGGCTTGAACTGAAAATAGTTTACAAACTAATAAGAAAAGAGGCACAAACTCCTAGATTGACAGTGCCCCATCCACATGTTCAGGGGATGAAATTCCGAGTCTCGACATCCAGTGGAATTCCAGGGTAACCTTTCGTTTGGATCTCCCAGAAAGTACGGCATCTTGCATCTAGTAGCATGGTTGATCAGGAGATTGCTTTCCAATTTGGATAGATCAAGTGAGATTGCAGGATGTTTAAAAGTGAACCTCCAACCGACAGGCAGATCCAGCCAAACTACCCAACCCAATCTGGGCATATATGGGCAACGTTGCACTCATGTTAAGCACAACTAAAGCTTGAACTGCTGTGTCACTGGGTTGGGCAGTGCTGGTAGCAGAGACCATTGGGTGAAGGCTATTTGTCTTGTAAGGTCACTGTTAAATATAATTACAGAGGTAGAGTGTGCACATTAACTCAAGCCTTCCGTTTGTTTACTCCTGTTATTAAAACCTTGTTGGACTGCAACTATTTGTATTCCAGTACTTAATTTAAGGAACATGTCTCATTTGTTCTGCCTCATCAGTGCAACGTTAGAAGGTGCAACCAGTAATTAATGATACCGCCCTTTTAAGCCTATCCATAAACTCTCCAGCATGACTTCAGCACAGCTCGTGCGTGTTTGGATTTTCGGCTAACTTTCTTTTCGCTCCCCCCCCCCTTTTACAGAGGATCAGTGAAACGCGTGATAAGTGCAATGAACCAAGTGGACAAGAGGCGACATGAGAAGTTTGCAAACCAGTTTAATTATGCATTAAATTAAAAAAGCCGGGGAAACATAAAGCATCCTGCCAGCCGCTCCATGGAACACTACTTTTAAGGACCTTTCAAGACAAATTGTTGTACATTTTTCCTAATGATAATTTCTTAACTTATTTGCATAATTTGTTATGTACTGTGTGTGTGTGTGTATCTAGCCTTCATAATGAATCATTTGCTTAGAGCTGGGGTTGGACAACAAAGGCCCTAGCCAATAAAGATTGTTGAAATCCTGGATCAGGGAGAAACAGCTACAGGGCCACAGGTTGGACAACTCCAAATGAATGGATTTTTGCCTAATCAGATCTATTCAGTCAGCCCCTGGGCCTGAATCAGATGGGACTGACCCATCTCACAAAGATCATATAGGGTAGAACTCCATGGGCGATTTTAAGTGCGATCGCTTCAGTTCCGACACGCGCTAAGATGAGCTTGCAATCCAATTTCCCCATCACAATTGTATGCACACAGCGTTCGCATCCGATTGTCTGATGCACGCAGCGACAACGTCCGAAATTCCTATTACTTACTTTAGATTCGGCGACGTGAAGCCTCGTTATTTAATTCTCTTAATTTTCTCAGGGGAAAAGTTTTGCCGCTAATGATTTCCATCTTCGTGTCCTTACACTGCTGTTAGAAATAAATGTAATGTGTACAAACTGCAATATGCTCTTTAAATCCTCACTTGGATCTAAATGTTACCCTTATTTTCTAGTGTATATATGGAAATGATGATTTTACCCATGATTCCTAAGGGAGAACATCTTTTTTTTTTTTTTTTGCTTTCTCTCTATGTTTGGGTGATATCACTCCAACATGCAGTAAAGAGTGACTGAAGTCTATCAAAGCACAAGTCACATGACTGGGGGCACCTGGGAAACCAACAATATCTTTAACCCCAAAAATTAAATATAAATAAAATCAGTTTGCCCTTTTGAAAAACAGATTTCAATGCATGATTCTGCTGGAGGAGTACGGAAGAGCACTGGGGCCAGCAAAAAAAAAAAATTATGGTGAATTATGACTTTTAAAAGTCATAATTATGACTTTAAATCTCATAATTATGACTTTTAAACTCATAATTATGACTTTAAAAAGTCGAAATTATGACTTTTAATCTCATAATTATATCCTGCAAGCAGGACTGCAAAAGTCATAATTATGAGATTTAAAAGTCATAATTTCGACAATTTAAAGTCATAATAATGAGATTTAAAAGTCATAATTATGAGATTTAAAGTCATAATTATGAGATTAAAAATCATAATTATAAGATTAAAAGTCATAATTTCAACTTTTTAAAGTCATAATTATGAGAATAAAAGTCATAAGATTAAAAGTCATAATTATGAGATTTAAAAGTCATAATTATGAGATTAAAAGTCATAATTTCTACTTTTTAAAATCATAATTATGAGATTAAAAGTCATAATTTTGACTTTTTAAAGTCATAATTATGAGTTTAAAAGTCATAATTATGAGATTTAAAGTCATAATTATGACTTTTAAAAGTCATAATTCACCATCATTTTTTTTTTGCTGGCCCCAGTGCTCTTCCGTAGCAGTCTGCTTCAAATCATCCCATAGATTTTCCATGATATTAAAGTCGGGGGACTGTGACGGCCATTCCAGAATATTGAACTTCTCCCTCTGCATAAATGTCTTTGTAGATTTCCAAGTGTGTTTAGGGTCATTGTCTTGTTGGAATATCCAACCCCTGAGTAACTTCAACTTTATGACTGATGCTTGAACATTATCCTGAAGAATTTGTTGATATTGGGTTGAATTTATCTGACCCTCGACTTTAACAAGAGCCCCAGTAGTCCCTGAACTAACCACACAGCCCCACAGCATGATGGGACCTCCACCAAATGTGACAGTAGGTAGCGGTTGTTTTTCTTGGAATGCGATGTTCTTCTTCTGCCAAGCACTTTGTTCCAAAATGATGTGGCTTGTCTAAATGAGCTTTTCCATACAACAAGCGACTCTGTTTGTGTGAGTACAGAAAGGGCTTCTTTCTCATCCCCCTGCCATACACATGTTCTTTTATTCTGAATTGTAGAACGATGTACAGATACACCATCTGCAGCAAGATGTTCTTGCAGGTCTTTGGAGATGATCTTTGGGTTGTCTGTAACATTCTCACAATCCTCCGCATATGCCGCTCCTGTATATTTCTTGGCCTGTCAGACCTGGGTTTTACAGCAACTGTGCCTGTGGCCTTCCATTTCCTGATTACATTCCTTCCAGCTGAAACTGACAGTTTAAACCTCTGAGATAGCTTTTTGTAGCCTTCCCCTTAACCATGAAACTGAACAATCTTTGTTTTCAGATCTTTTGAGAATTGCTTTGAGGATCCCATGCTGTCACTCTTCAGAGGAGAGTCAAACAGAAGCACCACTTGCAATTGGTCTCCTTAAATACCTTTTCTCATGATTGGACACACCTGCCTATGAAGTTCAGGGCTTAACGAGCTAATCCAACCAATTTAGTGTTGCCAGAAATCAGTATTGAGCAGTTACATGCATTCAAATTAGCACAATTACAAGGGTACCCAAATTTTTGCACCGTCGGGTTTTTCACATTTGGTTTAATTTCATACAACTGAATACTACACCCGGTACTTGGAAATAAAAGACATACCACTGTTATCTTTTTTGTTGAAAGTGGAGTAAATTATTATGCAGGCTGAAAGGGGTTCCCAAACTTTTTCATATGACTGTAGTTGTTCCTGACCTGCACATCACTAATCGGTGCAACAGGGACAGAATGCTCTGTTATACACATAGCTAGAATCTCAACCATAAAGCAGGACAGGACTGCTGCTTACAGTGAGTATAATATATTTTTCATTATAATAATTAGATATATGTCAATACATTAATAATAGTTATTTACAGGGTGGAGGCTGGCATTAGTAATGAAAGAATACATATCTCCTTCATTTATTTAAAAAACAGCCAACTTTGGACATAAATAAGGCTTTTAAAAGGGTGCTGGAGTTAAAGGAGAAGGAAAGGCTAAAACTAAGTAAGCTTTATCAGAATGTCGATATAAATACACCAGTAAATAAAAGTAATGCTGTTTTGAGTCCTCTGTCAAAAGAAACAGCACATTTCTTTCCTTCTATTGTGTACTCATGGGCTTCTGTATCAGACTTCCTGTTTTCAGCTTAAACCTCCAGGGCTAGGGCTTGAGCATGCTCAGTTTGCTCCTCTCTCTCCCTCTCCCCTCCTTGCTGTAACCTGAGCCCAGAGCTATGAGTGAGCAGGGAGAGACTCAGGCAGGAAGTGATGTCACACCAAGCTAATATGGCAGCTGCTATCCTGAAAAAACAGAGCTTCTATAGATTTTTACTCATGTATGGTTAAACATTCTACAGAATAAATATAGTGTTATAGCTTGCACTTTTGTGGCTAATCTATTGGCAATAAACTGCTTCGGTAGCTTTCCTTCTACTTTAAGACCAAAGTAATAAATAAGATGTGCCAGAGTATGTTTCATTTATTAAAATAAATCCATTAGGATTCATTGAGAATTAGATTAGGGACATTAAGTGCCCAGATTTTCCCAATTGCTTTGGAACATTTTTCCTGCGATCCCTAATTTGCATAATTACAGGGTAACGTTTGTGCGGCACAGGCCATTGGCTTCATTTATTCACTCGGCCGTTAGTAAGTTTCACTTCTACCCGACGACAGGGAAAAACTTATGTAAACCCAGAAATCAATTTGTATTTATCACCCCCAACGGAACATGTGCAGGGGCGCCATTCACTGGGATGTTTGCTGTCACCCTCAGGGTGGGTGCCAAGTACAGTGGGTGCTGCTGGGTGTAAAGAAAAGAACTCAGGGTTGCAAGGGCTACTGAAGGTGCAAGGGCAACAGCATATGGGTGCTTTTCACTTGTGTTCTGACTCCTGAAGCAATGTAGCAGGAGTCAGCTCTCCTCCAAGTGTCTGAATCAGTGGCTTCTGCTGAATTGTTTTACTAGTCAGAACCGCTAGTGCAGAGAATATAAACAGCTAGACCACTACTGTTTTTTTTTTAGAGCAATTAGATTTACACATGACTTTGAAGGCATTGCAAATGTAAAATTATGTAGCATTATATTGTTTTTTATTATGCAGAAATGAAAAACAGTTTTTGGCTGAAGGATCCCTTTAAACATAAAAGTGATTACAGGTATGGGACCTGATATCCAAAATGCTCGGGACCTGGGGTTTTCTGGATAATGGATCTTTCCGTTAGTTGGATCTTCATACATTAAATCTACTACAAAATCATGTAAACATTGAATAAACCCAATAGGCTGGTTTTGCTTCCAATAAGGATTAATTATATCTTAGTTGGGATCAAGTACAAGTTACTGTTTTATTATTACACAGAAAAAAAGGAAATCATGTTAAAAAATGTGGATTATTTGGGGAATATGGGGTCTATGGGAGATGAGCTTTCCATAATTAGGGGCTTTCTGGATAACAGGTTTCCTGATAATTTATTACTGAGAAAAAGGAAATAATTTTTAAAAATGTATGTTATTAGGGTAATATGGGGTCTATGGGAGATGGGCTTTCCATAATTAGGGGCTTTCTGGATAACAGGTTTCTGGATAATTTATTACTGAGAAAAAGGAAATAATTTTAAAAAATGTATGTTATTGGGGTAATATGGTGTCTATGGGAGATGAGCTTTCCACAATTAGGGGCTTTCTGGATAACAGGTTTCCTGATAATTTATTACTGAGAAAAAGGAAATAATTATTAAAAATGTAGGTTATTAGGGTAATATGGGGTCTACGAGAGATGGGCTTTCCATAATTAGGGACTTTCTGGATAACAGGTTTCCTGATAATGGATCCCATAGCTGTATTTGAAAAGGAAAAACAACACCAGATATATCTATATTCCAGAGCTGGATATACAGATCCTTTCTTGTCTCTCCCAGAGAAATACATTTAAACACAGGGCGCCACCTGCTGGTTAGAGGTGGAAGTGTCAGAGACAGTAGATTTCCTCCCCATGCTGTTGGCTGCCATAGACTTGTGCTTTATATGGAGCCTTTGAGTAGAAATGCCTGGGCCTATTATGAATCTCATCACAGACGTGGCTGCCATTTACCATTCGAGGCATCAGCCCCTGCGAGAAGATGTCGTTTCCCTGCCACAAATCATAACTTGCTCTCGCTTCAACTGTCAGCCGCACTGAGCCTGTCACAAACGCTCAACCAGAGGAGCCAACGAGACGATCTAATGGGATTAGAGAGATATCCTTTCT
Organism: Xenopus laevis; assembly: GCF_017654675.1. Classification (NCBI taxonomy): domain Eukaryota; kingdom Metazoa; phylum Chordata; class Amphibia; order Anura; family Pipidae; genus Xenopus; species Xenopus laevis. The sequence goes on from NC_054372.1 coordinate 11,041,590, forward strand.
AGTGATGGATGAATTTCTCCCGTTTCGCCGGAAAATTCACAAATTTCCTACAAAATTTGCAAAGCAGAGAAAAAATCACGAAAAATGTGAAAAATTTTGGACGCACCCAAAAAAAATCGATCGCATCAATTTTTTCACGGGAGTTTCACAAATGTATTCGCCGGTGGCAAAAATTTGCTGCGAATTTGCACAGGCGAATTTATTCGCCCATCACTAATCCTTTCATATTGTCATGTGCAAATCCCAGCTATTGGCTACCAGACTCCCACCAACAGCCATAAATGTCCAGCTGTCGATCTACAACTGTCAGCATTGGTGGAACAGTGTGGAATGTTTATCCTTCTACTCCCCCAAGGTACCTCCACTGTCCCCCAACTGCCGAGTTCAACAACAGCAGGAAGGACACTGGTTGGGCATGAATATATTATATACCTCCCAATTGTCCCGTTTTTTGCAGGACAGTCCCGATTTTGACAGCTCAACCCGCAGTCCTGGGTTTTTTACTGTCCCGTTCTCTTTGATCTCCTGCACTGAACAGCAAGAAAAAGATGCAAAGTTTCTAACTTTATTGGCTTTTGGCAGAGAGCCCAGAATAGATACTTAGACACTTTTGTAACAATTTAAGATAAGCAGGTCTTAGACTCACAGTTTAAAGGGCAATTCACCTTCATTAGCAAAACTGTAATAACACATTAAAACCACAGAAATGTGTTTAAACTTTCTTAACCTGCCAAATTTTGTAAAATGAACATGGTAATTAGGGGGTGTGGTCACAAAATGGGCGTGGTCCCTCTTTCAATTTCCAAAATGTTGGGAGGTATGTTATTATATTTAACCATTTCAGCACTGAATTTCATTCCAATAACTGGCAGAAAAATTCGAGAAATGGCGAAAAAAATTGTGGAAAAATGTGACATTTTCACGAAATTTTTTTGAAAATCTGACATTTTCATGAAAAATTGGAAACATCGGAAATGAATGCTCGCGTCCAAGCTAACGCTGGCGTTAAAGTCAATGGGCGTCCGAATAGTATTGACGTGTGCCGATTTTGACACAAGTGACTTTTCGGATGCGCGCCCAAAATTTTTGACGCCAGTGAAATTTCTCGGGAGATTCACAAATTTATTTGCCAGCGGCGAAACGTGGAAATTCACCGCAAATTTGTGCCGGGGGAATTTATTCACCCATTACTAATGTGCCCTGGCCACAAAATTTGTGTGCACAAACACACGAGCGCACACCTTAGAGCAGGGTGCTCATACTTTACTAATGTGGATCTACTTCTAGTGATGTTCTCCCATTATGATCTACATCCATAAAAGCATTGTGAGCATTCTGTTCCATGGAAATGTTACTTAATTATGACACAGATTTATAAGAGAATTTATATAACTATATTTAACAAACTTCTATTTCTTATGTAACCTTAGTGTAATAAATATCTGAATGAAAAGAATGAAACAGGAGGGTGATTTAGACAGTGTCTTGAGATCTACTGATCACCAGCTAAAGGTTTACTGGTAGATCCCCATCTTCCATTTAGCACCCCTGCTGTAGAGGGAACATTGCCCCCCTATATATACATTTATACATATATACATTTTGTGGTCACACCCCCTAATTACCATGTTCATTTTACAAAAAGTGGCAGGTCATGAAAGTTACCGATACTCGCAGGACCCGTGGCTTTACCTGCAGTTCAGGCAGGCTCGGGCCAACCTCGCACCACCGGGTAGTGGGTGGGTTCCGGGTTTGAGCTCTGCTCCCTGCTCTCCCCGCCCGCCACCATGTAACTGCTGGTCTGTCGGCTTCTGACCTACTTTTTTTATAGATGTGCGCCTTATCGCCCTGCCACTTCTTGTGACGTCATCGGCGGGGTGGGTCGGCGAGGGTCTATAAAAGGGACCCGGACAGTGCCGGGCCATGCTAGGCAGGCGCCCCAGGCAGGCCCTGTAGTCACGGCGCCTGTTTAGTGTGCACGTGCGCCTACGCAAATTTGCGCGCGTGCGAATGCACAAATTTGTGCATGTGCAGAAGTGCACCAAGCGCGAAAAATACATAGAGTCAGGCAGAAAAGGGAATCGGAATTGGGGTAGGCGACAGAGGAGGTACGTGCCTGGCGCCCTCCCAGCTTTGCGCCCTAGGCACGTGCCTACTCTGCCTACACCTAGTTCCGGCCCTGGACCCGGAAGTCTTGGGCAGGCGTGGGTGGAGGGAGGCCGGGTTAGTGTTGGGTAAAACCCGACCCGCACATAATTACTGTTTATCTAAATTGCTACAATTACTTATTTGCTTATCTCAAAATTGTTACAAAAGTATCTGGGCCAAAAGGCAATTATGTTCGAGACTTGTTCGTGATTTTTCAGTACAAATGCGGGACTGCAGTTTGAGCTGTCAAAAGCGGGACTACACCGCTGAGAAGGTATGTATATACATATATACAGTACACAGGGGCGATCCTGGCCCCTTCCCTCCCCCACATACTCACCTTTATATGCTGGAGGGGGTCGAGGGGTGGCCACAACATCGCTGGAGGGGTCCAGGAACCCAGTACAGATACGCGCAATTACACTCTCTGTGCTAGAAGAGCCATATTTCTGGTTTGAAAACTGGAAATTTGGCTCTTAAGGTTACAGGAGCGGCATTTTGTCACCCCTGGTAACTAGTGGGGCGCTGCTGCCTGAGACGAGTTTTTCAACCCACCTCATTGGCACAGCTCCCCTGACAATACATCATGCACTGGCACACGGCTTGAACCTGCGGGTGTAATTGTGGAAAAGCCCAAAACATCTGTATTTATGCCCCTTTGTGCAGCTCATTCAGATACAAATCAATGCCAAGACGCCAACACTACACCACATGAATGAATATTGTTATAACAGCGCCACCTGCTGGTCAGTTTCCCACCAGTCTGACCACCAAGTAGTCAAGGAAGTTGTCAGGAGAAAGATTGAGGCTGCTCTGATGTTCTTCTGCTTAGGAAAGATTTGAGAAAGGTTTCTAATTGTTTTCCTAAGCAAAAGAACATCAGAGCAGCCTCTTTCTTTCTCCTGACAACTTCCTTGACTACTTGGTGGTCAGACTGGTGGGAAACTGACCAGCAGGTGGCGCTGTTGTAACAAAATTTATTCATATTAACAGCACATGTATCCCTTAATATCTTGGAATAAAAAAAAAATAATGTATGTACATTGCAAAATTTCTTAGAATAGCCCCCTCATCAATTTTTTATTCACTTATTTTAAAGGTTTACTTCTCCTATAACTGCTGGGGACTTGACCCCCAGACTGACCCTGATGGAGAAGCCTGGCTGGAAGGTTAGTAAGTGTAATGAGGGTGAGATTTGAATATTCCTGGGATTATGGGCCGGGCTGAATGGCGGATACCGTGTGATATTCCATGTAAGTGTAACATTGCTACAAGCCTTGCCCAAAGCCTCCAACTGGAATTGGAATGATTAGGGATGTCGCGGACTGTTCGCCGGCGAACTTGTTCGCGCGAACATCGGCTGTTCGCGTCCGCCGCAAGTTCGCGAACGTCGCGCGACGTTCGCCAATAGGCGTTCGCGTCAAAATCGTTCGACCATTCGACCATTCGATCGCTAAAATCGAAGGATTTTCGTTCGAATCGAACGATCGAAGCCATTGGATTGAATGAAATCATTCGATCGAATGGCTTCGATCGTTCGATTCGAACGAAAATCCTTCGATCGAACGATTAAAATCCTTCGATCGTTCGAATCGAACGATTTTCGGATGTTCGAAGTTCGCGAACTGTTCGCATTTTTTGCCGGTGTTCGCGAACGGCGTTCGCGAACACATTATCGGCGGTTCGCTACATCCCTAGGAATGATGCACATAGGGACTGTTCCTCTATTCTCAGTTCCCCAGTTGATGTTGAATTGCTACTCCCAGCACCTTCCCAGCAGCTGAAGTTGGGGTGATATTTAATGCATTTAAATCTAATCAATTGCCGTTTTTTACCCACTGTGCTTTCTCCTTGCGAGGAAATGCCTAATACCGACACTTTGTCTGTGTGACTCCAGTATAGACAGCAACAGGGGCAATCACTTCTGTTTTAGCATGAAAAAAATGGAGCAGAAAAGCACCCAAAGCTGCTCGAGTTATAGGCGTTTCCCCCTGGCAGCAATTGTACATTACCTGCTTTTTGTAACATTGGATCCACTCTGCTTACCCTACTGCAATAATCCAAACCAATCACACTGCAGCATTCCCAGACATGTGACCATTGTGTTCATTGTGCCTCAAACAGGCAACGTTTCAGGCACCTGCCCTTTATTAAGTGACACTTTTTCCTGAATCTTGGTTATTGGAGTGGATACATTTTTCCCTGAGCATCATGGGAGTTGCACCCCATTTTGAGAGGTGGCATTTTTCTGCTCCAGCCCATTAATACTAATACATTTATTTAGGAGAGTTTATGGCACAAGTGGACAGACTTGAGAAAGGGCCGGTGCACAAATAACACAATCGTCCCATCTATGAGAGTGCTGCAATGTGATTGGTGGGTGACATTTACCCCAGTTACTGTATCAGTGATGTAACAATGACAATAATTATCATGAGGTTAGTGGGCACCAAACAATCGTGCATCTAACGATTTTTCGTCCGAAAATTGATAGAAGATAGAAATTGATAGAAGATCTTGACATCTATGGCCATCTTAACCCAAGGCTACTGTATCACTGACGTGTCAATCACAGTGCGAGTGTATTACTGTACCAGTGTCTCATGCAGAGACATCAAGCAACTCCATGTCAGAAGGACAATATTGATTTTAATTTACTATTAATTGTGATGGGAATTTAGGCTTTAGGAATGTCTGTAGGAATCTATCTATCTACATATAACTAGGGATGGTTATCTATCATCTATCTATCATCTATCTATCTATCTATCTATCTATATATCATCTATCTATCTATCTATCTATCATCTATCTATCTATCTATCTATCTATCTATCTATCTATCTATCTATCTATCTATCTATCTATCTATCTATCTATCTATCTATCTATCTATCTATCTATCTATCTATCTATGAATCTATCTATCTATCTATCTATCTATCTATCTATCTATCTATCTATCTATCTATCTATCTATCTATATATCATCTATCTATCTATCTATCTATCTATCTATCTATCTATCTATCTATCTATCTATCTATCATCTATCTATCTAATTATCTATCTATCATCTATCTATCTATCTATCTATCTATCTATCTATCATCTATCTATCTAATTATCTATCTATCAATCTATCTATCTATCTATCTATCTATCTATCTATCTATCTATCTATCTATCTATCTATCTATCATCTATCTATCTATCTATCTATCTATCTATCTATCTATCTATCTATCTATCTATCTATCTATCTATCTATCTATCCATCCATCTCTCTCTCTCTCTCTCTGTATATATATATATATATATATGTAGTTCTATATCTCTAAAATATTATCCGTGTGACTTCTATATCCCCCAGCACAAATACATCGTTGTATCTACCTCCCTAGAAGAATCATCCCTGGATATTAGATGTAACTCACCCAATGTGCAAATCACAAGTCTTGGTTTTCACTATTTCACATTCATTTGGTTTCAATGGATCCCAGTTAACTATTATCTACTTATTAATCTCTCTGTATAGGAATTCCAATATTTTCATTTAAATTTCGTTCTTTAACAATAAAAGGATTAAGCAAGTAATCAAATCTTTCTATGATAAATAATCTGTGTATTTACAGAATGTGGCACATCCCATCAGTCACTACTCATGTTCCCTTTGGGATTCAGATATTAACTTTTGTTTATTGTGTATTGGACCTAATGTTCCTGATAGAGACACTGTCATATCCATAAACATGTTTCTATCTCCAGCAGCAGCGACTCTAGTCGTTCTGGATATTAATCAGAGACTTTGTAATTGGAACAAACATTTCTACTCGTGATTTTTTGTTTTGTTTTAGGAACACAAGAAAACAAATGATACCGATATTTTGTATTTAGTCATTTTCAAAACCATTTATTGGTCAGTTTTAACAATTATTTCTTTAGCAAAGTGCTTGGCAGATCTTTATGTATTTACACTCTATGGCCTTATAGAAATTACGAAGAGAAAGGTAATTATCAGTAAAATATCTACAGAGATAAAAAGAAACACAAGAAGAAAGGAATAAAAATGAGAAGCCATAGGGAGAACGAGCTGATAAGAACCTCTGTTAACCTCCTCACTCCCTGAGCGATCTGGAAATGGGAGGGTTAATTGGATTCAGTCGCACAAATAAATAATCCATAAATCGTGATACCACGAACGAAAGATCCATTGTATTTTCCAACAATGTACAATAAAATCAGTCTCTAAATAAATATTCACCCTGAGAATAAAATGGGCACTGAATAAAGAGAGTTATTCCTTTCTTATATTAACAATGCCGGGGGCACAGGAGGGGTCCCAAAATTGTACAATAAAGTGCTCCCTGCGTTCATTTAACCCAGTGAATACCAGATTCTGGAGCTGAAAAGGTTAAATGGGGCGTAGCAATTTGTGAATCTAATATTAACCAATTAACGTGCAGTTCCCCTGCAGCCCTGAAGAAGCCGATGCTCACAACGTCACCACCTAGTGGTCCAAAGTTGAGTTACAGTTTCTCTTTAGAGTGCTCTCTGCCAGGTCGTTATAAGTGAGGGGCGTAGAATGCTGGGGCCCCGTAGGACTGGGAACTCAACATAAAAGGGGACAGTACCGTAGCCGGGCCTGGAAGGAAGGGCAATTGGGCAGTGCACATTAACCCACCGGGGGCATGGCCAGGGTAGCCAGGGTGACTGTGCATGGTTAATGGGTTTCCCATGGGGGGTGAGTGGCTAAGAGGGCTGAGACCCCCTCCCATCATAGAGATCCCAGATCCGCCTCCCCCATGTCCGGAGCCCCCAGTGGGAGCGCTGGTGTCGGCCCCAGGGTTCTGTTTCTTCCATTTAGTGCGCCGGTTCTGGAACCAAATTTTGACTTGGGTCTCGGTGAGGCTGAGGGACAGCGCCAGGTTGAGTCTTTCACACACGGACAGGTACCGGGTTGACTTGAATTTGTTCTCTAGCGACACCAGTTGTTCGTAGGTGAAGGCGGTGCGGGCTCTCCTGGGCTTCCCCGACTTAGAGTCTGAACCCGTACGCTTTCTTTTTGGTTTCCCGTGCTGGTTCTGCTGTTGTTGGTTCTTTCCATTGGATGGTTGGTTGGACCCATTGGGGGCCACAGTAGTGAGGGCATCTTCACCTTGACTATTGCCTCCCCCTGGATCCCTCTCTGCTAGACCTGAAGGGGTGGAATTTCTGCTCTCCTCACTGCACATCTCTTCATCTTCCTCTTCATCTTCGTCTTCCTCCAGGTCACTGCCTAGGCTGGGACTGAAGTCCTGGTTCTGACAGTCCTCTGTAGCCGAGTGGTGGAACAGACCTTCTTCCTCTGCAAAGAGAAAAGAACAAGCGGGTCAATTAGGAAAAACTCTAAGAAGAATTAGTCAGTAGGAATCTAAACCTGAGAAGAACTAGTCAGTAGAAATGGAAACCTGAGAAGTACTTGTCAGTGGGAAACTAAATCTGAGAAAGATTAGTCTATAAATCTAAACCTGTGAAGAACTAGTGAGTGGAAACCTAAACCAGAGAAGGACTAATCAGTGGGAGCCTAAATCTGAGAAGAATTTGTCAGTGAGAATCTAATCCTGAAAATAACTAGTGAGTGGGAACCCAAATCTGAGAAGAATTAGTCAATGAGAACCTACACCTGAGAAGAACTACTGAGTAGAAACTGAATTCTGAGAAGGACTCCTTAGTGGGAACCTAAATCTGTGAAGAATAGAATCTAAATCTGAGGAGAAATAGTGAGTAGAAATGGAAGCCTGAGAAGGACTCGTCAGTGGGAACCCAAATCTGAGAAGAACTAGTGAGTGGAAAACCTAAACTTGGGAAGGACTAGTCAGTGGGAGCTCTGAAAATAATTAGTCAGTGGGAATTTAAACCTGAGAAGAACTAGTGAGTGGAAAACCTAAACCTGAGAAGGACTAGTCAGTCAAATCTGAAAATAATTAGTCAGTGGGAACTTAAACCTGAGAATAACTAGTGAATAGAAACTTACACATGAGAAGAATTAGTCAGTGGGAACATTAATCTGAGAAGAACTAGTGAGTAGGAACCTAAACTTGAGAAGAACTTGTCAATGTGTTTCCTAACCACACATTTCAGTACCAGATCCTGCATTAGGAAACCATGAGTAGGTTTTGAATTAGTGATCAGTAGAACACACACACACAAAAACCTGAAAACTGAAACTAAAAAGGTCTATGAGTTGGTGTATATAGATTATTGAAAGGATCTATAGAGTAACGACACATATGTTATATAGAAGGGATGTATAGAGTTGGGAGTATATACTGTAGGTTATATAGAAGGGATGTATAGAGTTAGTGGCATATAAGTGATATGGAGGAGAGAGAATTAGGAAAAAGGTTAGTGTATAGGTGATACAGAGGGGTTCTATATAACTGGGGAATATAAGAAGACCATAGGCTACACTTGGGAGCAATAAGGCAATTTAATCATCTTTAATGTGTTGTGCTATTGATTATACAGCTCCTAGTAAGATTGGATTGAGCCAATCAGAATGTTTTTTTTTCTTATAATAAAGGCGCCAGAGAGGGGAATAACCAAAAAAAAACAAAAAACCCTACACATTTTATTTTTATATGTTTTTATAACTTAATTAAAATCCCAAAACTGTTTGTTTTTTGCATAATAAAGAAAATGTAACTCTGTCACTTTCCAGTGTTCATCAGTTAAAATGTCTGACTAAGCAGTTCAATTTATCAGCTGTCTCCTGCTACATCATTTCAGGAGTCAGAACCATCAGTGCAGAGTATACCAACAGCCGGACAGAGGCTGCTTTCATTTCTAATTGTATTAACCAATAACGAAATCACTAAAATCGCTAACAGTTCTTTTTCTTTTTCTTTTTTAAAATAAATGTACATGGAATAGCTGCTTAGAATTATTATTTCCTTTGTTATGCAAAAAAAAAATATATTTAGGGGATGGAGTCCCCCTTTAATATCAGATTACTGGAAAGTGCAGGAATGTTGTTCTATTCATTTGTATCTGTGAATATTAGTTGTGTACAGCCCCCAGCAGTGGCAGAAACAAAAATGTAAAGGGCAATAAATAGAGCAAAGTCTATTTTCTATGTAATAATTTGATATATTCGCAGCGTTGTGCCCTGTGCTTCATATAACCCTGCTGGGGAATGGGAAGGACTCGTCCCAAAGAAATGCAATATTTATGGATTATTCTCTATCAATACAAGTTCAAATAATAACTTATATATATATATATATATATATAGAGAGAGAGAGAGAGAGAGAGAGAGAGAGAGAGAGAGAGAGAGAGAGATATATAGATAGATATAGAGATAGATATAGAGATATATATAGAGATATATATAGAGATATATGTGTGTTTATATATATTCACACAAAGTTCTCTATACATAAATAAATCAATTCCAAATGCAATTCTAAACATTTTTTTTTAGAATTGTTTTAGATTTATATAGACAGTTAGAAGGGCAGATTTATCAAGGGTCGAAGTGAAGAAAAATGTGAATTTCGAGCTGTTTTTTGTATACTTCAACTAGGGAATAGTCCAAATTCGATTCACATTTTGAAAAAAAATCGAAAATTCAAATATTGAAATTTATCATGTACTGTCTCTTTAAAAATTAGACTTTGACCATTCGCCATATAAAACCTGCCGAATTGCTGTTTTAGCCTATGGGGGACCTCCTTGAACCTATTTGGAGTCAATTGGTGGACTTTGAAAATACTTCAAATCGAATGGTTGTTACTTCGATCGTATGATTCGAATTCGAACGAAAACCTGAAAAAAAAAACTTCGATATTTTTTAAAAACATTTCGGTTGGTCTTTTTTTTATTTGAATTTCAAAGTTTTTTTTTTATTCGAAATTCGACCCTTGATAAATCTGCCCCTAATTACCGTTTCAATAAAATGATATTTGTCCTTTTATCCGCAAATATCTATATTTCTGTAGTATAAATAGATTGCAGAATTCAATAGACATTCCAATTTTTAAAAAAAAAAAAAAAAATTTAAATATAAATTTTATATAAATGAAAGGAGTGTGTAGAACGTGCAGTTATGTTGATAAATATTGGCTGCACATTGCATAGATACATGAAGGGTGTGAGGAATATGTAGATTGTCGCTGAAGAAAGTTGAGATATTTTGCAGCAAAAAAATATAAAGCAATCTCCTTCCCAAGCCCAATGCAACTGGCGATCAATTTCGTCCCCTAATATGTTTAATAGGTTTTAATCGGGTAATTATCCGAATTTTGACCCTCTAATTTAGACGTTGGGAGAAGGAGTGCAAGCTGCCTGCGAGAGATACGCGCAATGTGATAATAGGATATCGACCGGCCATGCGACAAGGAGCACAAGGGAGAATCCCACATTATGCAGCCCCTCTTTATTCGCCTAACCGCATTTTCCCCTTAAATGTAATCAAATGAATTTAATTGTTTTTCCAGAGATAACCGACATTTTGTCACAATTAGTCGGATTTGTCCTAAAAAAAAGAGGAGGGAAAAAAGAAGCCGAGGGGAGAGAGAAAATTGAATCTGTCGCCCGAAGCAACAGCAGAGGGGTCTGCTCTGAAATTCGTTTAACCCTTTGGTTCTTAGAGGGGCTGATGGGGTAAAACTGTGCCAAGGGGGGGTCTAATGATTGTATCTGTTTTACACACAAATTCTCTGTACTGCTTGATCCCAATGGGGAATATTCCTTCCCTGGGACTGCAGTTTCTGTTCAATAATCGCATTGACAAGGAATTAGATGTAATTTAACCGCACTGCCAATCGTATAAATACAAAGATATATTTCTATAAATATACTGCACTTTATAAAACAAAATATACGGAAATACAATGTATGGTCACTGCCTTCCTCCTCTAAATAAACTGCCAGCTAAAATAGCTGCTGCACTTGATTATTGTCAGTCTCTTTTCAACTACAACAACTCTGCTACTGTGTCTCCTGTAGTCTGACAAGACAGATATATTTCTATAAATATACTGCACTTTATAAAACAAAATTTGCGGAAATACAAAGTATAGACACTGCCTTCCTCCTCTAAATAAACTGCCAGCTAAAATAGCTGCTGCACTTTATTATTGTCAGTCTCTTTTCAACTACAACAACTCTGTCAATGTGTCTCCTGTAGTCTGACAAGACAGATATATTTCTATAAATGCATTGCACTTTATAAAACAAAATATACAGAAATACAATGTATAGTCACTGCCATCCTCCTCTAAATAAACTGCCAGCTAAAATAGCTGCTGCACTTCATTGTCAGTCTCTTTTCAACTACAACAACTCTGTCAATGTGTCTCCTGCAGTCTAATAAAACAGATATATTTTTGTAAATACATTGCACTTTATAAAACAAAATATATGGAAATACAATGTATAGTCACTGCCTTCCTCCTCTAAATAAAGTGTCAGCTAAAATAGCTGCTGCACTTGATTATTGTCAGTCTCTTTTCAACTACAACAACTCTGTCAATGTGTCTCCTGCAGTCTAATAAGACAGATATATTACTATAAATACAATGCACTTTATAAAACAAAATATACAGAAATACAATGTATAGTCACTGCCTTCCTCCTCTAAATAAACTGCCAGCTAAAATTACTGCTGCACTTGATTATTGTCAGTCTCTTTTCAACTACAACAACTCTGGCACTGTGTCTCCTTCAGTCGGACAAGACAGATACATTTCTATAAATACAATGCACTATATAAAACAAAGTATATGGAAATAAAATGTATAGTCTCTGCCTTCCTACTCTAAATAAACTGCCAGCTACAATAGCTGCTGCACTTGATTATTGTCAGTCTCTTTTCAACTGCAACAACTCTGCCAATGTGTCTCCTGCTGTCTGACAAGACACACAAAGTCCACGGAAACCAAGTTGCGACAAATTAAGCTTTTGTAACCCCCGACAAATGTATCCAAGCAAAGCAAGTTTCCAATGTACAGCCATGAAAAAAAAGTTATGCTAATAAATTGCGATGGGAAGCAGCTGATACTGCACTGCTGCTTCTGTCCCCCAGAATTCCGCCTTGCTAGCTAAACTTTGCTTTAAAAGTCAGAACCAACAGTGAACTGAAAGGGGCAGACATGCTACTTTCAGTAGAAGTTGTATTATAAATACATTTAAAATAGTGAAAATATGTAACTAAACTATATTGTAAGCTGCTTAAAATAAAAATAAAATATTTTTTGGGGGGTTTACATCCCCTTTAATTTAACTACTGCACTTACACTGTCAAATTTAAGTTCTCTAGTGTGCAAGTTTGCTCCTCTACCTTTAGCACTGTGCCTAATCATGTATAGGCACAAGTTGTGATCTCTACACATCATCTTTATACCCACCCAGGTGTCCCTGCCTGTTCCCTTGCATGTCTGTATGTGAGCATTGGGTGAGCATTGGGTGAGCATTGGGTGGACAGTGGGTGGGCATTGGGTGAGCATTAGGTGAGCATTGGGTGGACAGTGGGTGGGCAGTAGGTAAGCATTGGGTGAGCACTGGATGAGCATTGGTAGAACACTGGGTGAGCATTGGGTGATTGCTGGAACTTACTGATCAGTTCAGGAGACTTTTTACAGGAGTCAAATTCTTCCAGGAAAGTCTTCTGCCCATTGGCAATGTCCGGCCCCTCTGCCTTGTCCTCTGCCTTCAGGATAAACTCCCTGGAGGTCTTGTATAGTCCACTGCAGTGTCTCAGTTTGCTGTTGAACTTGTTAGGGTCCAAGATGTCCAGAACCGAAAATGAAGTTGTTCTGTGCACTGCAGCCCCTAAGCTCTCAGGCCCGGCAGGTGCATTGCTATTCTGGTGCTCCCCTTGCCTGTCTCTCGGGCACCCATAAATGGGCAGCTCGCTGGCTGACAGTCTCTGTTCCCCTTTGTTGTCCATGATCTTGCCGTGAAGGCTGCAGGTCACTGCTGCTTGGTCACCTCCAATTGGCATCTCCACTTGGACTTTCTCTCTGGTGATATTCATTGCTCCAAAACGGTCCCTTCTGTCCAGAACAAGGCGCCTAAATTCCTCAGCACCAACGTGACAACAGCATAGCAGGAACAATTTGGCAGTTGGTCAGTTGGTCCAGCAGTTGGTTCAGCAGTTGGTTCAGCAGTTGGTGCCGCTTGCACAATTCCGGAAGTCAGTAGATGATAGTGAAGCAGCAAACTTGCTCCTGTTCTCCTGTCTTCACTTCCAAAAAGGCATCTCTCTCACCCCTGGCTGGGTGCTGCTGGGCTGAAATGAGCCCTGAGTGAGTGCAGTTGGCTGCTAAAGATGCTATTAACCCTCACAGCTGTGGCATCACCATTGGCTCAGAGAGAAAGTAGCTCAGTGTGTGAGTCAGACCCAGCAGTGATGCTCCACTCCCAGCTCCCCTCTCCCCTCTGTCCATATGGGCAGCATCCAAATAGCCTTATTTGGGCAAATGGGAGGCGAGGAGCTTTTTTTTTTTTTTTTTTAAATAATTGCGGTATCAATAGTCGCAAGTTACACAGAAGAACATGAGATCAGATAGGCTGAGCCTTAGTTAGAACCTGCCCAATAGGTCCGACTGTCTGCGGAAGCTTATTTATCTATATCCATATAAATATAAATATAATCACTTTCTTTGGCTTCATAAAATATGATCCTGCGACTTATTTCTGTTTGATACCCACTGCACTGGGGGAAATGATTATAATTTACAAGGAAATATCGTGTATATTACTGAGAGGGGTGGGAGCTGCACATTTTTCATAGGAAGAGGGGGAGCAGGTAAATCCATTGATCACAGGGTGCACATAAATATCCCCCATATCTCCTGGCTCTACTGCGAGGGAACATCTAACATCCCATAGCGCAGTTTATTCTACACACTAAATGGCTTCACATGCCCCATGTTATTCCATCAGCAGTGTCTCTGGCTGAGAGGGCAGCATTTGTATTAGAAACCTTAGAAAAATAAAAATAGTATTTTTTTTCCTAATTTCCCTATTTTGTCCCATTTATTAAGGCTGACGCCTCCAAGGACAGGGCTGGCTGCGCAATTATCTCCATCAACGATCTTGTGGCAGGAGAAAAGTTGGGAGGAATAATGAGGGAGACAATCAGCTGTGGTTTTGGGAAAGGGTGGGACGCCATTAACCCATGGGGGAAGGGACTGGCACCCGGGGGAGTTGGGGCAAAAAAAAATCCCATTGTGGATCTGATTGCAATCTGCCCATTTATTTACGCTTTATCTACAAATTATAAATCACTTACCAGGGGGAGGGAAAGAAATGTTTTATCTGCTTTCATCCCCTCGGAGTAATTACACTCTCCTTAAGGTTATACAGGCACAAAACAACATTATAGCATATGTATCTTATATATCGTTATTTCTCATGGTTTTCTATCCATGAATTTTCTAATCACATGCAGATAAATAGGGTTTGGTTGAAGAGTTGTCCTGTATTTCCCCACTGAAACAAATGTTTGCCTAATGAAAGGGAATCCTGAGCAAGTTTCCTGTATCCAGCAGGCAAGGCTGACTACATTGCTTTAGGAGTCAGAACCAGCAGTGACGCAAAGGGAGAGACAGGCGCAGCTTTCAATAGACATTAGCTTTACAAATAACTTTAAAGCCAAAGGACATTTTTTAATGAAAGTATATCAGAAATTTAGGTAGAATTAAATTTCATTTAATTATGTAAGATTATTTTCTTAGGGTTTGCATCCCTAATAATAATAATAATAATTATAATAATAATATAATAATAGTAATAATAATAACAATAATACTAACAATAATAATAATAACAATAATACTAACAAAAATAATAATAATAATATAATATAATATAATACAAACAATAATAATAATAGTAATAATAATAATAACAATAACAATAATAATAATATAATAATATAATACTAACAATAATAATAATAATAATACTAATAATAAAATAACACTAATAATAATAATAATAATAATAATAATAATAATAATTGAACATGATTTCAATGGTCAGGTAGGCATTATTCCCTTTGCTGGGGGAGGGTGCTCCTGAAATGATTGGATGTATAAGATCTGTGTTGGAACCAATCAGTGGCTGCAGTGTGCAATGTGACCCACAGAGCAAGTAATTAAAGGGGTGTAATGATTGAAGCCCCCCTATAAACCACATAGAGTATACCTGATGACAGGGAGATTATATATAATACAGATATTTCTATATATTAAAGGAAACATGACTATATTATATACATGATATATTAAAGGATCCATGAATTTCTGTAAACGATTATAGGAACAAATCATTTTAGATTGTAAGCTCTACAGAGCAGGTCGCTCTTCGCCTCCTGTGTTGGTCAATATCTGTATGTTTGATGTATACACCCGTTATGTTGTACAGCGCTGTGGAATAGGTCGGTGCCTTATAAATACACGTTAATGATAAAAATCTGCTTTTCTCTGATTTCAGAGCAGGTTTAGATGGGTTGGATGGTGTTTAGCAAGTGAGGGAATACAGGGATATGGGAGATAGCTCATAGTACAAGTTGATCCAGGGACTGGTCCCATTGCCATTTTGGAGTCAGGAAGGAATTTTTCCCCCTCTGAGGCAAATTGGAGAGGATTCAGATGTTTTTTTTTGCCTTCCTCTGGATCAACTGGCAGATAGGTAGTTAATAAAAAAAAAAAAAAAAAAAGGTTGAACTCGATGGACATGTGTCTTTTTTCAACCTTACTTACTATGCTACTATGTTACTATGTTACTATGTTTAACTGTAACTAGTTGTAATAAAACAATTATTAGACAAGGGACAGAATCAATAGGAGGAAGGGGAGCCAGTGAAACAGAGAGAGAGGGGTGATGACTTATTTGTTATTAAAGGGTAACTTTCCCCATAGAGTAATTTCAGCCCCAATGAAAGTTCTGGGAGGTTGGGGTGGAGAAATGAATGTGTCTCTGGGAGACAGGAGATATAAAGATGTTCTATGGCTCCTAATCACAATTGATTGTCAATTAAAGGCTCATTTGTGCAATCTCAGTCCATCTGCCATCTCTGGTTATCTCTTAACTAGAAACTTAAGTGTGAGTATTTGGTCTGAGATGAGTTCTGACAACTTAATATCTCTCTTAGCCCCGGCTCATGACTATTCCCTCCTGCTTAGAGCGCAGCCATTCCCACCTCATTCCGGCCCCTGATAAATATACATTTCTTTTTCTGCCTATTGATTGATAAGAACTGAGTCTGGAACATGAGAAATCAGCAGGTCTGGGAAACAAGGCATAGCAGTGGGGGATGTTACAGGGTGGCACCTACAGGGGGCGCTAGAGTAAATAAAGCAAATGCAAAAACTTTATAAATTCCTGTTTAAATGGCAGAACCCTCAAATACTCCCCATTCACTCTCCATTCTGTTTCAGTAGCATTTCACTAATGAAAGGTGTCCAGCTAACCTCTATTAATTAAGCCACATATTAAATCCATATGCTCAATGTCTAGGGCAGCCATGCAATAAGCACCTCATGAGTCACAGTGGATGTGGGGGTAGGTGGTGGTCATTAAATTGCATTAAAAATTAGTACACACTTATAAGGGCTCTTACTCATGAGCGTTTTTATCTGCGCTCTCCTGGGTTCCGTTTTTCGGCGTTCAGACGCAGGGGAGCGCAGGAATAGACGCATTTCATTATTTCAAATGGGGCTGCACTCACACAGGCGCGTGTAGGCGCCGAACGCAGGAAAAATGTAGCATGTTGCGTCTCAACCTGCTTTCCGCGCCTACATGCGCCTGTGTGAGTACAGCCCCATTGGAAATAATGAAATGCGTCTATTCCTGCGCTCCCCTGCGGCTGAACGCCGACAAAACGGAACGCAGGGGAGCGCAGGCAAAAACGCTCATGAGTAAGAGCCCTAAGAGGCAGATTTATCAAGGGTAAAATTTCAGTTTTTTAAACTCCCATCAACTCGAAATTTGAATAAAAAAAGACCAATCAAAATTAAATAAAAAAACCAAAGTTTTTAACTTCGGGTGCATAGGCTGTATTCAAATCATTCAAATCGAGGTTTTACCGCATTTGATCGAATTCGAATGGAAGGATTTGCCCCAAAAAACCCACCAAATGATTCCAAATAGGTTCTAGGAGGTCCCCCATAGGCTAAAAACAGCAATTCAGCAGGTTTTAGATGGCGAATGGTCGAAGTCGAAGTTTTAAATAGATAGAACATGATCATTTTCTATATTCGAATAGTGAAATTTTTTTCAAATTTAAATCGAATTTTGGACTATTCGATAGTCGAAGTACACTGAAAATAACTCGAAAAGCGAATTTTAATATTCAAATTTTCAATTCGACCCTTGATAAATCTGCACCTTAGCCTTGTACATATTACACAGGTATGGGACCCGTTATCCGGAAACCCGTTATCCAGAAAGCTCCGAATTACGGAAAGGACATCTCCCATAGATTCCATTTTATCCAAATAATCCAGATTTTTAAAAATTATTTCCTTTTTCTGTGTAATAATAAAACAGTCGCTTGTACTTGATCCCAACTAAGATATAATTAATCCTTATTGGAAGCAAAACCAGCCTATTGGGTTTATTTAATGTTTATCTGATTTTCTGGTAGACTTAAGACATGAAGATCCATATTACGGAAAGATCTGTTATCTGGAAAGCTCTAGTTCCTGAGCATTCTGGACAACATGTCCCATACCTGTACTGTATCGGGCTAAGAAATTATACTATTAAATATATATACTATATACAGTGCATCTACCATTGAACCGGAGCTTCCCATATCTCACTGACAGAGAAAGGCTGTCTAAGGAATGTTGGGAGTTGTAGTTTAACAACAGCAGGAGGGCACCAGATTGATCCCTAGTCAGCATTAAAAATAGGCCCCTTTTCAGTCTTTGACAAAATCCTATAGAATCAGGATGCTGAAGCAGATCATTAGACACACTAGGCATCATGGGAATACTTACCAAGCTGACTGTGTGTGTTTCTTTTGTGTCTATGGGGCGGGGGGTATAGTTTTCTGATGTAAATGAGGTTAAGGGTTAGTTCACATGAGGAGATTCGGGGAGATTTTGTCGCCTGGCGACTAATCGCCTCGTCTTCTGAGCGACAATCTCCCTGAACTGCCTCAGAGTGTCTTCCCATAGGTTATAATGAAAAGTCGCCTGCGCTAAAGCACACGCAGCAATGCATTTTCCGAAGTCGCCCGAAGTTTCCTCCGTGAGGCGTCAAAATCTCCCCGAATCTCATCGTGTGAACTAACCCTAAGGGTCAAGTGTTTTTGAGACCTTGTAGAATTCTCAGCGACACACTCCTCCATTGTTCTGAATAGAGATCTCATTTCCTGGGATTTAATCCCTATAAAGTGTCTTTTATTCTCATTATACAGGCTCTTGCTAAGTGTTTGCTTAGGTGCAACACACTGGGACCTTTGGCTTTATCACCCAATCAAAAGTAAAAGCCTCGGGTGTGTCCTGCTATAATCACTGTGTTTGCAGTTGTTGCACTACAACTCCCTGCATTCTTGCTTAGCTGAGATGCTGCTTGTCATGCTTGAGATGCTGCAAAGGATCAGATTGTCGGAACTCTGTACTCAAATATTATCCTGTGCTAAAAGTTGCAGGAATACATTAAAAATAAGGAACTAATACTAACAGAGAAAGAGAAGAACTTATTTTATAGTTCATTTTTTATGAATGTGAACGTGAACTGTGTATCCTGTGCTTGAATGGCTGCCCCCATGGCTACACAGCAGCTTGTTTATATAAACTATAGTAGTACTTATCTGTTATCTACTGTGTATCCTGTGCTTGAATGGCTGCCTCCATGGCTACACAGCAGCTTGTTTATATAAACTATAGTAGTACTTATCTGTTATCTACTGTGTATCCTGTGCTTGAATGGCTGCCCCCATGGCTACACAGCAGCTTGTTTATATAAACTATAGTAGTACTTATCTGTTATCTACTGTGTATCCTGTGCTTGAATGGCTGCCTCCATGGCTACACAGCAGCTTGTATATATAAACTATAGTAGTACTTATCTGTTATCTACTGGGTATCCTGTGCTTGAATGGCTGCCCCCATGGCTACACAGCAGCTTGTTTATATAAACTATAGTAGTACTTATCTGTTATCTACTGTGTATCCTGTGCTTGAATGGCTGCCCCCATGGCTACACAGCAGCTTGTTTATATAAACTATAGTAGTACTTATCTGTTATCTACTGTGTATCCTGTGCTTGAATGGCTGCCCCATGGCTGCCCCATGGCAGCTTCTTTATATAAAGAGTAGTAGCATCTTTGAAGCAAACACACCTGTTTTACCAGTGCAGCACAACTCTACATTATATTGTCATTACTTTAAAACACTTTAATTTTTTGGTTTTACTGTTGTTTAAACAAGTTGTACTCGGTCTGGTGCCTCCAGCAGAAGCGCAAAATAAGGTGCCACTTCCAGACCAGGATATTGGGTTATCTTGGGTGTGGCACTTATGCATTAATTAAAACAATTGAATATGAGGTGTGGTTATAACTTTAACAATCCCACCAGGACTCATCATGGAGACAAATACAAGAGAGCACAGGGTAAAATTGCCCCCCCCCCAATTTATTTTAATAGCACATATCCATTTCCCCTTGTCAATTACAACAGGAGATCAGACCTGGTTTCAACCTTCTTTGATGCACAATCGATGCAGCCAGATCCTATGCCTTTAAAAGACATTTGTGCAATTTGTTACAGATGCTATGGGGCAGAATACTGTTGATGGCTATTGATGGCCTTAATTCAATGAGTTGGATTTACAGGGGCTCAGGCCTGAGAACTGTCTGTGTTGCTCTACTTAGCGACTTTCCATTTGCTTATATTTCCCTTCAGCCCAATAATATCCCCTTAAAGAGTTTCTATACTTGTTTTTATGATTTTACCTTGTTATTTGTTTAATGGAATATATTAATTTCCTATTTGTCTTTAAGCTTTCACAAAGGAGTTACTGGCTGAGCTTGCAGTTTCACCCTTGCATATACCTTCATTATCTCTAACTGGCCCCCAGGCTTTGATATTGATTGCACAGTGGGGCCATTAGTCTAGCTTGTAATAACATGTGTAACCCTAATTTGGTTACTGTCTCTTTAAATAGCAAGTAACCCTTTGCAATCCAGGGGCCTTGAGTCCCTTTTGCACTCCTGCACTGGGGACACGTGGGACCTACCCAACTCTCTATTAGGTACCAGACTGTTTCTCCAACACAGTCCTTTTATTATCAAAGTCCTAATCCTCTGGAATGGGTTAATAACCACACAGTTTAGTTCAAATGGAATGTCCCTTCCTCAATGCTCTTATACCCCAGGTATACCTTTTCCAAAAGTACCTCTCCCTTTGGAACTTAGCAGCCACTCCCACATAGCAGGTCAATGCACAAGACCTGTCCTCAAATTGGGGCCCCACGTTTATATCCTTGCCAGTATCCTCCCTTGGGTGACTCACTCACCGGGGTGCTCTCAGAGGCAGTCACACTGGAGAATATAGGCAGCTCAGCAGCAGGATCAGGCTCACCAGTGGCACCTTTCTCCTTCTGAGTCTCCAGCAGCTTGGCAAGGAACAGGACGGGCTATTTCTGTATTTCTACAAATGCAGCAGCTTGGACAGTCTCAAAAGAACCGGTTCCTTCTGGATGTTGCAGCATACAACCCCTGTTAAGCTCTGTTGTAGACCCTGTACAAATGGCTCCAAAGTCAGGCACTCCCTCTCTCCCAAAGATGCATTGGGGTGCCCAGCCAATCGGATGGCTCTCCAGCCTGTAACTAGGCTGGATGATGTCACAGACAGAACAACAGTAGAAGGATTTGTCTGATCCCCTACACCTGTATAGAGAGACAAACAGACAGTAACACATCAGATGCCCTTAGATCCACTAGATAACTAAAAGGGATTTTGGAGGCCACCATAGCAATATAACACTTCCCTATGAAAAATGAGTCAAGCGCTGTTGGCAGACACATGTGTGCCAACTGCCAACCTCACTTGAACCCTAAAATGAAAAAGTCCTACCCTCAAAGAGCAAACAGAATCATCATCATCATAGAGAATGTCCCTGTTTGCAGTGACCATAGAGAATGAATCGCCAAAGAACAGAATGGGAATGTTTTGGTAGCTCCATGATGTCATGTAATATGTAGGATAAAATAATCTCCTAGGTGTATACTGTATATGGCAAGGTAGGGGTTTCATCTCATTGCAACCCCAGACGATGAGGAATACTCAGTGTTAGTAAGGGCTAAGTTCTTGTTGTTGATGTTGCAGCTGTATCATAGAGAGTCAGTAGGGACAATGTCCCTGTGGAACTCACCAGTAGAGTGATGCAAGTATTTGAGTTTGGGGTAGAAGTAAACCCCCTGAAATGTCCCAAACTCATTTGGAGCCTAATTTATTACAGGATCCTTTATCCAGAAGGCACCAATTATGGGAAGGCCATCTCTCATAGGCTCCATTTTAATCAAATAATTCATTTTATATATTAAAATAATTTCAATTTTAAAAAAGATTTCCTTAGAAAAAACAGTAGCTTGTACTTGATCCCAAATAAGATATAATTAATCAAAGACAAACAATTGGGTTTAATCATTGTCGGACTGGCCCATTGGGATACCAGGAAAACTACTGGTGGGCCCAGGTGTCAGTGGGCCCTTGTGCTACTAAACATTTATTTCATGGCCATTCCCTATTTCTATAAGAACAAAGAGGCTAAATAGATTGAATAATAGATTATAATATACAAAGAAAAGAGACTAAGGGAATAGAAGTTGAGTGAGGAGAGGAAGGATATTAGTACTGAGAGTGAGCCCCTGATCCAAGGTTTTTGGGTGGGTCCCTGGTGTCCCAGTCCTACACAGGGTTTAATTAATGTTTAAATGATTTTTTAGTAGACATAAAGTATGAAGATCCAAATTACAAAAATATTTGTTTTCCAGGACCCACCAGGTCTCAAGCTTTTTGGATAACAATATCTATAATATACAGTATGCCAGCTTGGCAAGAGTGAGGGCAGTATTGTAGGATGAAATAATTAATTTTTATGAATGAATCTTAACTTTAGATACTGGTGAATTCCTGGAATTTATTTCCAAAATGCTGATTTGGCCCAAAATTTATTTTAAGAACTGTACATGGTGACCAAGCCCAAAATGGATTTTGACTCAGAAGTTTTCATTTTAATATGCCGGAACTTTATTATGCAAATTACTGTCAGTGTTTTATTTGCCCCAATATTCCATGGAAGATTTAGCAAATCAAAAAACGATGCAACTCATTTCTAAAGCTTCGAATCAGTGACTTTTCAGCAGTTACGCCAATGTTGGAAATTGTCTGTTTACACTTCTGTTTACAATTTCCACTGAAGTCAGAAGGAAGCTGAAATTAAATTATAGGAAGATATTAACATACTGATGATTATATTTTGCCCGAAAACACGCTTTAGTGAATGGCAAAATCATTACAGTGAAGTTTTTGAAGTCGCCATCGGAGGTCTTTATTTATGAGGCATATTGAGAAGCTGAAGTCAAATAGTTTCAGAATGGAATATTATTGTCAAAGCTGAATTTTCATAAAAATGCTAATTTGGAAAATTTGGATAAAATGAGCAATATTCAAACAACTAAAACAATTCAAGGCTTTATAAATTTGAGATAAATGTTAAGGATTAATTATATCTTAGTTGGGATCAAGTTTAAGGTACTGTTTTATTATTACAGAGAAAAAGGAAATCATTTCTAAAAATTTGAATGATTTGATTAAAATGGAGTCCATGGGAGACGGCCTTTCCGTAATTTGTAGCGTTCTGGATATTTTTTTTCCCCCCTATTGATCCTGAATTCATTAGAGACAATCCACTGGACGTATATACACTGTCACAGCCTTCTAATGTGTTGTTTGGAGGGGACAAACTTACTCGCTGCTGTTTATCTCTGCTAAGCCTAAACGGAACACTTTATAGCGGTTCTCCAGGAGCGTGGGAATTAATTAACTTCTCTGAAGAGGGTTAAACAGTTAAAAAAAGAGATAATGAGAAGGATATGGCTCTTTCCTCCCCAAACAATGGCTCTTTCCCTTTATTGGAAGATCTCCAGTCTCATGACAATCAAGGTTTGGGTAGTATTGATCTTAATGGATTGTAGCACCACTCTTATTATCTAATTAATATCATCACAGATTATTCCCAGGTACCAGATTATGTACAAAACCCTCAGGGAAATGCTGAAACTGTAACATGTCCACAAATATTCAAATCTTATTATATATATTGTTATTTGTCATTATATTTAGATCTGAATATAAATAAAGGTGGCCATAGAGGCACAGATAATATCATGCGTAACTAATTTTCGTACGATATTCGGTGCGTATATTTATATATGGTGGGAAACGAGCCAACCAAAATCGGCAGAAGACTTGGATATCAGTCGCTCGTCAATCAGGCTGGATGGAAAATTTTGATTGGGTGCCTTTAAAGGCACTCAAATATCGGCCATTGTGAGTGCTGAATTATCATTTACAGGTAGAATTTTATTGTTTCTATATGTATATCTGACGATTCATAGACGATTCTATGGCCACCTTAAAGGGCATGTAAAGGCAAAAGAATAAAATCCCATTTTTACTTTCTTTAATGAAAAAGAAACCTATCTCAGATATACTTTAATAAATGTGTACCGTTTTTATAAGAAACCTGACTGTATGCAGTGAAATTCTCCCTTCATTTACTGCTGTGGATAGGAATTGTCAGACGGTCCCTAACTGCTCTGCAGGGAAACAATCATACTTATGAACAGCAGGGGGAGCCCCCGCCTTACTTCCCAGCCATGCAGAACTCAAGCAGCTTTGTTTGTTTCCCTGTAGAGCAGTCGGCGACTGTGTAGAGATTTGTATTGGATTTTATTTTTGCCTTTACATCCCCTTAACTGTTTCCAACTCCAGCTGCAGGGACAAAGATCATGGAGCCAGATTTAAACAGATAAACTGGGATTCTATTTGGAGGATTATTTTGCTGCAGCCACTGGTTCTGCAGAGTTGGAGAAAGTTTGTATTAAACAATACAAAAACTATAAAATCCCCATTAGATTACATGACAACACAGGACCCAGTGCAGTCTGTATATTCTGATATTCTTGTTGTATCGGCTTCTGGCAGATATTATTTGACTTGTGCTGTTTTGATAATTTATGACGATCCCTAAGCAGCCCAGACCACACTGAGCATGTGCACAGTCTTGGTCTTGCAAAGATGTATAACAAAGTTACAAGATGGTGACCCCCTGTGGCCAACTTTGAAAGCATAAATCATTTGTTTGATTAGGCTTGTGGTGCAGTAAGTTCATGTTTATGTTTAGTATACAAAATACACCATTTCTAGCTTTATTCTATTTTAGACTTTACTTCCCCTTTAAGTTATCAAGCTCCACCAAGGAGGATAGAAGGGAGTAGCTCTCCCCTAGGCTCTGCTTTGCCTGTAGTGAAGGGACCACAGTACTGACAATGGTTTCGGGTTATTGTTCTATCCCTGTTCCACGTTTGATGTAGGGGATCCAGGCCATATGAGGTACTGACAACCTGGAAGGTTACTTTCAACTCCCCGCTCTATTCCTTCAGTGGTGCCCTTTAAGTTGTGTCTGTTACACCTTTGATTGTACCTGCCATTTATTGACCTACCTCATGTGTGAGTATTATCAACCCTTTGGCGCTTTATAATTGAATAAAGCCTATGTTATTGTTTTGCAAAGAACCCCTGGCATCAAACTTTTATTATTTTACACTTTTTGCAGTATAGATGTGTAGTTCAACAACACCCTCACATTCTCTTTCCACTTAGAGAAACTCCATCCTAATGAAAGAGGGTCCAGTATAACCCATGCTCTACCCCCCTAGTTGGTATTTGTCTATTTAAGTCAAATTAGGGTTACATATATATATATAGACCTTTCCCTTTCTATATGTAGTATCAGTGTAGTTAGATGAGATGTTGCCTGGTGTTTGTCCAGCGCAGCTCAGAGAGAATCAATTTACACTATGGGGCTGATTCACTAAGGGTCGAATATCGAGGGTTAATTAACCCTCGATATTCGACTAGGAACTAAAATCCTTTGACTTCGAATATCGAAGTCGAAGGATTTAGCGCAGATAGTATGATCGAACTTTTTTTGAACGATTCGAAGGATTTTAATCCAACGATCGAAGGAATATCCTTTGATCAAAAAAAGTTAGGCAAGCCTATGGGGACCTTCCCCATAGGCTAACATTGACTTTGGTAGCTTTTAGATGGCGAACTAGGGGGTCGAAGTTTTTTTTAAAGAGACAGTACTTCGACTATCGAATTGTCGAATAGTCGAACGATTTTCACTTCGAATCCTTCGATAGTCGTAGTCGAAGGTCGAAGTAGCCCATTCGATGGTCGAAGTAGCCCAAAAAACTTCGAATCCTTCACTCGAACTTAGTGAATCGGCCCCTATGAGTCAAAAACTCTGCAAGTAAAAAACCTTGGTAATTCCAATCTTAATTAGAAAAAAGGAGAAACTAAAGAATTTTCATTAAAAAAAACAACAGAAAGAAATCTCCATTATGGCAAAGCAGATAAAACTCATATATAGAGCCCTTTGTTAAATAATTCCAAGGTGATATTCCCTCAAAAGAGAAATCTAAGAGGGTCTGTTGTGGATTCTCCCACACCATGGCTCCCTTCTCTATATATATATATATAACATGGAGGAGCAAATAGGAGCCTTCAAGGGGAAATGTATCCTCAGGCTTCTTAGAAATCCCTTAATCCTTCAACTGTGTTAAAACTGAAATGGCAATAATAATACAAAAAAGTCAAATCGAAAGCCTTACAAGCGTGCCCCTCTCTTTCTCCCCGCGCCTCTTATTTATTTGCCTCTGAAACACGAGGAGAAAGGGAGAAGCTGTGAGCTCAGCAGACGGTTTAACGATTTCAAATGAGCTCTGACTCCGGTGAAAATCTGACAATTACCCGTCAGGACGGCAGCTGATGGTCAAAATTACCAGAAATCAATATTCTCACCGGGTGTCCCAGGCTGATAAGGTCCACCAAGACAATGTTGACTATTAAAGTCGACAGCTTGAGATATTACACTATTAGTTAGGCTATTTTTAATAATCTATAATATTTGGGGCTATAATTAATTAATTATACGGGTCAGATAGTATCTCGGGCTGGAATGAGGTCTGAAGGGTCAATTAAGGTTGGATAATGTGAAAGGAGAAATCTCATCTCAAGAACAGAAGTCGTAGTGTATGAGGGACATAAGCAATGCTCTTATATACACACACATATATATATATAATACACAGATACATACACATAGAACTGCATCTGAACTGTGCTCACTAAAACAATATCCAGACATATCACATACACGCTACAGATACTCAGATATATAGTTATATATGCAAAGCATTTATATGTCCATAATGGTGATGAATGAGATAGTCGGACAGATATTACCACAATCTGGTCTCAAGCACAAACTGCAATTTGTTCAGACATATATACATGGGATCCGTTATCCAGAAACCCATTATACAGAAAGCTCCGAATTATGGGAATGCCGTCTTCCATTGAGTCCAATTAGTTAACAATTAGTTCCAAATACTTAACATTTTTAAAAAAGGATTTCCTTTTTGTCTGTAATACAGGTATGGGACCTGTTATCCAGGCTTTATGGAACCGGGGGTTTTCTGGGGTCTTTCTGTAATTTAGATCTCTGTACCTTGAATCTACTAAAAAATAATTTCCACATTTAGGGGCAGATTTATCAAGGGTCGAAGTGAAAATTCGAAGTAAATAAATTCGAATTTCAAGCTATTTTTGTGTACTTGGACTAGCGAATAGTCCAAGTATTGTCATGTGCTATCGCTTTAAAACTTCGACTTCCCCATTCGCCATCTAAAACCTGCTGAATTGCTGTTTTTGCCCATGGGGGTCCTCCTAGAACCCATTTGAAGTCAATTGGTGGACTTTGAAAAATCAAAGTTTTTTTTGAAAACATTACGAATCGAATTCAATCGAATATGATCTTACTTCGATTCGAACGATCAAATACAGCCTATTCACGCGCAGAAAAATGACGATTTTTTTTTATAAATATCGTTTTTTCTTTTTTTTTATTCGAATACCAAAGTTATGGGAGTTCAAAAAAACTCCCATTAGTTTGAAATTTGACCCTTGATAAATCTGCCCCTAAGGGGGATATTTAGCAAAATTAGTTTTTTTCTGATTATTTAATTTAAAAAAGTCAGACCAAACTAGAATCCATGATTTTACCTTATATGTTATTAAAAATGTAATCAGACTGCAGAATAACTTGAAAAAATCAAGCAAATTTCAGTGCAGACCACAGAAATTTCCAAATAGGATTGGGACCTCTCCCATTAACTTATAAACAACCTCAGCAGGTCTGAGATGCCGGATTTTCGGATTCAGACTTTTTGCAGTCTCGTGATGTAATAAATCTTTAAAAAAAATAGTTTTTCTTCTACTAGAAATTTGGATTATATAGTAAAAAATGAAATTTTTTGAGTTTTTAGCATTCAGACTTTAATAAATAACCCCATAGATAAACCCAATAGGCTGGTTTTGCTTCCAATACGAATTAATTTTTATCTTAGTTGGGATCAAGTACAAGCGACTGTTTTATTATTACACAGAAAAAAGGAAATCATTTTTGAGAATCAGAATTATTTGCTTATCATAGAGTCTATGGGAGACGGCCTTCCTGTAATTGGGGGCTTTCTGGATAACAGGTTTTTGGATAATGGATAATTCAAATAAATACCCCTCAAGTATTATAATGATAATTTTACTAAACAGTGCAAAGTGCAATTTCGGAGGCATTTTGTAATTTTCTTTACATAATTCAAGCATTTCAAACATCATTTAAGTGTAATTGCAAATACACCCCAATTTTGGTCGGTTTTGAAACAAATCAGGTGCAAGTTGCGCCAAGTGTTTTCTGAGTGTGAGGGTTGCATCATGTGGATTGCATAATTGGTTCTGTATTCAATTCACTGGGAACCGGTCTGGTAGGAACCCTGAGCTGAGGCCACTCTGGACCTGCAGGCAGCTCTGGGGCTCCCCTAGTGTCAGTATGTGTTGTTGCTCCACTTAGAAGCCCCACCAACAGAAAGTGTTTGCACCTACTTTGTCGCTAGGGATGTAGCGAACCGCCGATAATGTGTTCGCGAACGCCGTTCGCGAACACCGGCAAAAAATGCGAACAGTTCGCGAACAGTTCGCGAACTTCGAACATCCGAAAATCGTTCGATTCGAACGATCGAAGGATTTTAATCGTTTGATCGAACGATTTTCGTTCGAATCGAACGAAAATCGTTCGATTTTAGCGACCGAATGGTCGAATGGTCGAACGATTTTGACGCGAACGCCTATTGGCGAACGTCGCGCGACGTTCGCGAACTTGCGGCGGACGCGAACAGCCGATGTTCGCGCGAACAAGTTCGCCGCAGAACAGTCCGCGACATCCCTATTTGTCGCATGAGGTGCAAAGGGCAACACACACATGCAAAGGAAGCTCTGTATAAAATACTTGCATTGAGCAAGCACTAAGTATCGGGCTACAGTTGTGCTTTGCACCTATAGGTGCTCAATTGTGGTGCATGTAAGTGAACACCCATATCTCACCCAGACGCTGCCCCTTGCAGGAACAATATACTTCTAAACGGAAGCAATTTTTCTAGTGCAAAACCCATGGCCCCATATCCAGGGCAAACATTTTCTCCAGTTTGTGTTGGATGAAAATTACAGAAATCTCGGGAAAAATATTTCATGCCATTGTATATTAGGAAAAAACAGGTTTCTGGGAAGAAACAAAAACTATATTATGGTGGTGCAAACCTCACCTTTGTATTTTTGTAACATTGAACTATGTGCTTTATGGTAACCATCATGGACCTGAAAGGTCAAATATTTGCCTTCTTTATCTTTTTGCCAATGACAGATGCTATTCTAATTGTAATTGATTTAATTTCTCTTTAAATCAATACATACATCAAATAGGAATCCTTTTGCCCGAGTTAGTATAGCGCCTTTGTCACATTTAATTTAAGAAATCGAAATTTGCACATTGTAGGCTTTTAAGATTAGATCACATGGGAGAGGGGTTGTTACCTTCAAGGGAATCTTTAAAGTCAAAGTACATATAAGGATCCATTTGGGGCTCAACAATAGAGACACATAATCCAGTGTAGAGGTTTAGGAGATTCCTGCCAATGTGCAATATCAAAGCGGAATGGATCTTCTTACTGTAGGATTTTAACTTTGGTTGAATTTGATTGACTTTGGCCTTTTTTTTTAACCCAAATTAACTCTGTAACTTTGGGGAGCCCCTTAAAGGAAAATTCTGTCCAGTTATGTACCAGTAACTCATAGGGAAGTTCTATCTGTACTACATATTAAAGGGGCCCATGTTGGTCCAATCAATAAGTGTGTTGAACAGAAGGATATTTTGTATACTGACTACTGAGCCTCAACATTCATAGCTAATCGGCCTTGTTCCACTCAGTGGAGTGAAAATTAGACATTCTAAGTGGAAGGTACAACATCTGATTTCTTATTCATAGTTCAGAGCACAGAATTTTGTATCCAAACTGCACCGCCCCCCAGCATACATAACAAAATGATTAGGTAGCATGAGCCAAATTAAACAAATCTGTATGGCCAACTTTATGGTGCACAGTAGTTTATAGGGCTCCTTGTGCTTTTTTTAACCAATAGCACCTTGAGTTTGAGCCCTCTGGTTGTCTCAGTGTTGCCATAAAAATAGTGGGGCCCTTGCAGACAAAGCTATGAAATCTACTTATCTCTGCCCAGATCAGCTTAAATCCAGGCCCAGATTTCCATCTTCTGCTTTCCTATAAAGTTGGCCATAGATGTTGCAATTAGGATCTTTCCAAGAAAGATTGTTTGTTTCAATACACACGTGTAGAGCTGAATCGTCAGATATACAGACAGAAACAATAGAATTCTACCTGTATCTGATGATTCAGCACTAAACAGTGGTCGAATTTCTGGTGCCTTCAAAGGCGCCCGGTTAAAATTTTCCACCTGGGACGATCAACGAGCTGACCGATTTCCAAGTCTTCTGCTGATATTGGTCGGCTCATCTCATGCCATACGCACACTCGTGGCCTCACCACAAATCTGGTCTTGCCTAGACCACGAATCTGGCCTTGCTTAGACCAGGCCCTATTGGTGGAAGTCCAGCCCCTTTTGTGGCAGTTCAGCCCCCTGCCTCTACTGGTTCCATGACAGAAGTTCTGCTTGACCCCCCGATGGAGGCTATGGGTTCTCTGCAGTGGCCAAGACTTTTCATGGGGCCAGTCACTTCCTTTAGGTGCATTTATTAATGTAATGCCCCCAAATACAGTACATAGAGAGGACAAAGATGAAGCACTTGGGGACACCAGGACAAAGTCCAGAAGGTCAGAGCAGGCAGTGGTCAAATAGATTCAGAAAAGAGGAAATGTTCTGGGTATTACATTAGGGCTATTACATTAACTTGCCATATGATTGGGTTTATATGTTACTTACATTATCTGCCAGAGATATTTTTGCCACTTTACTCTCTGAGCCTCTCAAGAACCAGAGTACAAAATAGCCTATTTGTTTGTGTATTGTATGCTGGTATTCCATTTTATGGAGGGCTAAACACTTTTATATTCATTGATGCCCACACTATAATGGTATAGCACAAGAAAAGAGTGCACAATATGGTGCAGGATTAAAAGGAGAATTAAAATATATAATATATATATATAATAATCTGAGTAGAATGCTGTATTTTACATACTGAATTTACTGTACCAGCACAAATGTTCAGCAGTCCTATAACAGCAGTGATCCAGGCCTTCAAAGTTGTCCCCAGGAGCTCCCCATCTTCTGATCTTGCTAAGCCATCTTTTATGTGTCAGCGGCACTGCACATGCTCAGTGTGCTCTGGGCTGCTGGTGGGAATATAACATATTAGCAGAAAGTGAGGTTACACCTGGTATAGATGCTAATGCTATAGGGCTAATTATGAATTCTAATTCTGAGTCTTGTGATTCAAATGTTATATTATATATATAGTGAGTGGGTCCCTAAGCTCAGTAAGTGACAGCAGCACAGAGCATGTGCAGTGAATCAGCAGAAAAGAAGATGGGGAGCTACTGGGGCATCTTTGGAGACACAGATCTTTACTGATAAAGGGCTGTGGTTGCCTTGGGCTGGTACAGAAGCACAAAATATGAGGTGTACAGGGTCGTACTGGAGCATTGGGGGAAGGGCCTTCCTGGCAGTCCCACTACCGACCTCTAAACTTGCACCTTGCACATGCGCGAAAGACGTACCGCAAAAGCTGATCTTCCCATCGTGGATACAGATCTGGGCCGGCGGTATCCCATGAAGTCAGGGCTTTTTCCCTGTGTCCCGCCGGCCCAGTCCGACCCTGGAGGTGTAGCATTCTAGTGCAAGTCCACTGGGTCCAGTACCTTAATGGTTAACCAATTTTGCTAGAGAGAGAGAGAGAGAGAGAGAGAGAGAGAGAGATTGAGAGAGAGAGAGATTGAGAGAGAGATTGAGAGAGAGAGAGATTTGATTGAGAGAGAGAGAGAGAGATTGAGAGAGAGAGAGAGAGAGAGAGATTGAGATTGAGATTGAGAGAGAGAGAGAGAGAGAGAGAGAGAGAGATTGAGAGAGAGAGAGAGAGAGAGAGAGAGAGAGAGAGAGAGAGAGAGAGAGAGAGAGAGAGAGAGAGAGAGAGAGAGAGAGAGAGAGAGAGTTGGATCATGGTTAAAAAAATAAAAAAGAGGAAATACAGAAGAATATACTCAATGAACAGTGGTTTTATTGCAGATGGAAGACATAAAGCAAAGGTAAGGGAGACCTAAGCCCTTTTTATGGTAGCACTGAATTCACTTCTTTCATTTAAGCGCCTGTCACGTTAGTGAAAAATACAGGCCACTCAATGTGTGTACAGAGCCAGCCCTCGGCCCATTCCTCATGAGAAATAACCCGCAGCCCTTGCAACTCCCAGTCCCCACCTGCTGGAATTTAGTAGGGGAACCGACAATGATCATTATTCATTAACAAGGGAGTTTACCATGATATACAGTATATATATATATATATATAAGCATAGAAATATTGGCACTCACGAAAAACAAAGTCCCAAGATGCCTGGGTGCTCGTTTCAAAAAATCAAAATAGTACATCCAAAAACCGCACTACTCAGGTCTTAAACCAATTTAAAATAAAGCATTTATATATATATATATATATATATATACACACACACACACACACGTAAAGTCTAAATCAGCAGCCTTCATTTTCCTTCTTTTTTTTCCAACTACAAGTCCCAGAATTCTGTTTACAGCTTTTCCAGTATCCCCCCCCCCCCAGTAATTCTCCTGTTCTGCTGTAAGGGAGTCATTTAAAGGGATAATTGACACTGGAATATCACATTTCTGGAGATGAGATTTGTTTCTCCACAAAACCCCTGATTTTCTGTGGTCCTGTCTCCTGAACTGCTAGCTCTGAGGAAGTGCCGTTTCATTGGGGCACAAAACGCGTAAGCTCTTTGCATTCCCCCTGGTTGTTTGACTCACAATGTGTGCTTGAATAAAGCCGTTATGTTATGAAGTAAAGCGGTCTCCATTTATGTCTTGGTCAGCGCTGAGCTAGCGAGTAGAATCCTGAACTGCTAGGCCTGACTACGGATAGATTGTAGCATATTTTCCCAGAGGAAAGTGGGTAGAAACCTGACCTGTTGTGGGTCACCTTTAAGTTAATTTTTAGTATGTTATAGAATGGTCAATTCTTCAGTTGGTCTTCATTGTTTATTTATTTTTATAGTTTTTTTTACTTATTTGCCTTTTTTCTTCTCTTTCCAGCTTTAAAATGGGGGTCACTGACCCCATCTAAAAAACAAATTCACTGGCTCTCCTTCCTTTAAATAATATATTTTTATCTGCACAGCTAGGCCAGACCATCTGCAAAGAAGAGAAAGAGGCAATTAAATAAAAGCTCACAATAACCATTTTAGTCCAGTTTTATACCATGGACTTGTCATAGTTAAGAATGTAAAAAATATATATAAAAATCTAAAAATTCCAATATTTGACCCTGTATATAAAAGCAGGAAGCTGAATACCATTAGGTTTTAATAAATACTTACCCGTGCACATTAAGAGCTGTTATTAATTAAGTCTGCCTCCATTCCTGGGCCTAATTAACAATTAGCACAAATATAATTACAGCACACTGACATTTAACTCCTAACATTGTTTTAATAATTTTCTGAAATCGCTCTCGGAAGCACTCTGTCATATGTAAATAATGGCGATACTTTGTCATGTAAATTACATGGATTCTGCATCGCATTATCTGTCCACGGTTAGAGTTAAATAAATAA
This sequence comes from Xenopus laevis, assembly GCF_017654675.1. Classification (NCBI taxonomy): domain Eukaryota; kingdom Metazoa; phylum Chordata; class Amphibia; order Anura; family Pipidae; genus Xenopus; species Xenopus laevis. The sequence goes on from NC_054372.1 coordinate 11,075,247, forward strand.
CACGAATAAACATTGTTCTGAAAGATATTAAATTGGCTAGCTATTTCCTTTTCGGTTCTCTGCACTGCTGGTTCTGACTCAACAATGAAGCAGAAGCCATGTTGAACCAGGGGCAGCAGAATGGTCTGGATAGGACCATGGATTGACTGGAAGTAGAGGTATTAATTAAGCTTCCTTTGGGTTCATAGAGTCTGTTCAATAAAATAGAATTGAGAATATCACTTGTCAGTTCTACTAGGGTCACATAGGAGCCCAGCAAGGCCCAAGCTGATGTAGCCAGGGTCGGGTTTCATGAAAACCTGGCTTCCCGATTAGCAGTAATATCTAACAATTATTGGGGCCATCTCTAAACCTTTCTCATACTTCCAATCAAATGCGGCCCCCCCCCCTAAACCTTTTATACTGCACCGTGTGAACTATTTACTGGGATATTTTTTTTTATTGTTTATCAGTAACAAGGCTTGTTTTTATGGTTTTGTGAAAATTCGGTTAAAACTGCAAAAATTATCAATAATAAGCTCCAGAAGATGGTACAGTGGTTTGTACCCACTCACATAGGGGCAAGATTGATAACCCTGAATAAAACTGATTCTTTGCTTTGAAATCGAAGGGGAGTATTTAATAAACTCTTTTTGCGGCAAAACTAAAAAAAATTTAAAACTTCAAGATTTATTAAAGCCCAATGCAGCAAAAAGCCCTAATCTGAAAATCCACCATCTCAGACCTGCCATGATTGTGTATACCGTATATACTCGAGTATAAGCCGTCCCAAGTATAAGCCGAGGTACCTAATTTTAACTCCAAAAACTGGGAAAGCTTATTGACTCGAGTATAAGCCGAGGGTGAGAAATGCAGCAGCTTCTGGTAAGTTTCAATCAAAAAATTGAGGGTTTCTGCTCCCATTGGAGGTGCCGGCGTCTCGTTTTTGGATGCCGGCGACCATTCTTGGACGCCGGCGAATATTCTTGGAGACTATTCTTGGATGCCGGCGACTATTCTTAGGCGCCGGCGACTATTCTTAGACGCCGGTGACCGTTTTTGTGCTTGACCCGAGTATAAGCCGAGGTAGAGTTTTTCAGCATATTTTGGGGGCTGAAAAACTCGGCTTATACTCGAGTATATACGGTAAGTCAATGGCAATAGGCCCCTATCCAATTTTCAAGTTTCTGTGGTCTGTGCTGAAGTGATTTGGGAAAAAACTCTGAAAAAATCATACAATTCAGGTTTTCACTCGATTTTATCGTTTTTTTAGCCCAACCAATTAAATTGAGCTTTTTTTAATAATTAATAAGGTCTAATCGTGGATTCTAGTTTGGCCTGATTTATTTTTTGTTTTCCAATTATATTTATTAGCATTTGCAAATGCACAGTGACAAATAATAACAGCGCATAATAATTGCACAACAAAAGTAGGTTAGCATACTTAAGATGGATAAAAAGAAATAGATTACAATGCAAAGTTAATGGAATATAGAAAACATTGCAAATTTCAGAACTAACTGCAAATGGACAATTTTTCAAACTTTCCTCTCTATCATAAAAAGAAATGAATGAGGAAAACATAAGTAACCTATTGAACTGGTCTGACTTTTTATATTTTTAAAAATCAGAAAAATTCGGATTTTGAGAATTAACCCCCTAAGTGTCCCCAGTGTTTCTGCCTTGTCCATCATTGTTTCCCCTTCTATTTCTGCCTTTCATTACACCTTTATAATGACTTAGATACTTTTCTGCCTAGTAGGGGAGACACTATGCAGCAAAATACTCGGCTTCCTAAAATGCTCCCAGTTTCACCAATCCGCCTGCAGCCGCCAAGGCTTCCGTTGGGAAAGTAGAAGCACACTGCTCTAATTCAGAGGCCCCACCAGCAGGGTATTCCTCATTGTAAATGAGACTAAATCTTTTTTAGGGAGCCAATTACATGGGTAAGTTGTTAAAACAATATTTATGAGGATTCTCTTAATACACTTCCTGACTCACGCACGGCTTTCTCCAAGAAGAGAATAAATGCTTTATTGTTCTCTTGTACCTAATTGCCAACACAAGCTGGCGGCGTGGATGTAAAGCCAGGCGCAAGAGGAATGAATATAGATTGGGAGTTCATTAAAAGACTTCCCATAGTGGCACATTCTAGGGCTCATTTGCCAACACAAGTGCCAATCACAGAAATGTACCCCAAATTATCTATACCTAAACATCTATATGTACAGTACTAGCACAAGAGTTTTTATTTCTGAATAAGGTACAAAGAGCAGGGGTCATATTCATTGAAGGGAGTCCTGGAATTAGTTCTTCATTTAAGGAGATGTTTCTTCGATGCTTGCATCCTGCACCTACCAAAATATCATTGCTCTTAGGGCCACCAATGAGATCTTTGTCTTGGGCCCACTAGTACCATAACGTGTCCTTGTACTTAGGTCTGGAGATGAATAGCACAATATATACACTTGTTTTGTGTCCATCCCCTTTTCTCCCCTAGAACATTATCTATTCGTGTGTTGAGACTTTTCATAATTGTTATCTCTCTCTCTCTCTCTTTCTCTCTTAGCCTTGCATTTATTCTTTTGTGCAACGATATGATGCATACTTCACCAACCTACTGTAACAAAAGGTACATTCTCATATGCCATAGCTGTAACACAGAGTTCTA